>NC_082387.1:23906389-23916389 GCF_031168955.1 Gadus macrocephalus
GTGGGCTCATTAGTGAACCGGCCCATATGGCCTGGGGAATGACGGAATAGACCATCGCACCGGCTCTCGGAGGGATGTTGCGGGGAATCCAACGCACGCTCTGGATCTGACTATTCGTGAACAGGCGTCAGCGCGGTTCCTTTCAATAATAAGGTGTTTATTTAGTTTTCGTTTTAAGTCTCGTGTGGTGTGGGAGCTTCTGGTGGTTGTTCGTCCCAAAAGGCGTCTTGAAATTGGGGCAAAACCCAATTTAATTTGAATCATTGATTTTCTCCATAATAACAAACAAACAAAATGCGTTTTTGTTTGTTGTTAGATATTATGTTTTGGGGATTCTATGGCCTCTTAAGAACTTTCAACTGCGGTATCAAATTTTATTAGGCCTAATTTCATATTTTCAATTTCCTTCCATAAGTCTTCCTTTAGTAGAGCTATACAGGAAGGGGAGCAGCCGCAGCATTCGTCTAGAACACCACTTAAACGCTCCCACTCTTTAGCTGTTTACTGAGATGCTAAGATAAATGGCTAGAAAATGGGCGGCTGCCAAGTAGCGATCGCTGCTAATGCTTGTCTTGGCTAGGCACTGCCTAATCCATTTGCCTTGGTGTTGATCGTTAAAAATACCTCTGTGTTTCCTGCGACTGACATGTTGCATTTGGTACCGCTGAGATGTTGCACTGAATTAAATGACTTATCATGAGGTGGACCAACTGATTACTTGACTTCTAGAATTAATTTGGTCGATTTTAGAACGAGGGAATGCACATGTGTGGGGGTATGTATATATACGTGACTCGATGCCTTCCGGCCTCAGATTATCACCTGGTCTGGCCTTGTCCCCCGCAAAGCAATTCATATATTTTCTTATCCCTGTCACTTTTTCCAGCTTGCTCGCTCCAACGGCTTTTCTCCTCCACCTTTTGTGGACCGGAGCACCATTCTGTGGCCCATCTGTCTGCCACAGTGTTGATTATTGTAACTACAAATTAACGCCATAATTGTCTGTCACCTGAAGAGAGAGAGGAGAAGGGGGGGGGGGGGGGGGGGGAATAAAAAATGTCCATTTGCTGCCATGGTAAATTTGTGAAGCAGCTGTAATTACACTGCGGTGGCTATTGTGGACGGCTGTGTAGTGAGTTTTGTGAATAGAAACGGTGTCTGCTATCGAGGGAGTGCAGTGTGCTGATGCAAGGCCGGGGAAAGCAGCAATAATAGTCTGACGGAGTCAATCACTTCTGTTCTACTTTCTGTCTCCGCGCAACACAATCACTTCCGTGGAGAGAGAGAGAGAGAGAGAGAGAGAGAGAGAGAGAGAGAGAGAGAGAGAGAGAGAGAGAGAGAGAGAGAGAGAGAGAGAGAGAGAGAGAGAGAGAGAGAGAGAGAGAGAGAGAGAGAGAGAGAGAGAGAGAGAGAGAGAGAGAGAGAGAGAGAGAGAGAGAGAGAGAGAGAGAGAGGCATCAATGAAGAGACAAGCAGACAGACAGTATGAGAGAGGCTAATTTCTTCCACCCGCTGAGATTTCATTAGCTTGGCCTCATTCTCTCAGCATGAGGAGCAACCGGCTTGTGTATCACACAAATACACACACGTGCGTGTGCGTGCACACACACACGCAAACGCACGCACACACCCCGTGTGAATAAATCAGCACACAGGTGTTTAAGACATACTGTATGCAAACAAACATGTGCACGTACACAAGAGAACAGTTGCATAAACGTGTACACTGCACACCCAGACTTCAGAATAACCCCGCTCTTCAGTTATTCTTATTTTTTTTGTAAAGAAAATGTTGCATGGCTGTGATGCAGAGCAAATCTAATCTAATTGTCCGTTTGTGATTGTGTTATTTCCTTTGTTCAGCGTTGCCTTTCATTGTATGCAGAGTGACGGCCTTAAATAATTGAGTTTGCGGGGTGGAACTTCACCGTGAAAGAGGGGAACCATTTTTACCAACAATTGCAGTCTTGCCGCATTACTGTGTGCTTTTTGTGTGGAAATGAGAAGAAAAAAGCCTTTTAGGCAACAGGACCTAATTGGCCCTTACATCATTGCACGTCACGCACACACACACCCACACACACACACACACACACACACACACACACATGTCTTGCTCACTCAATCACTTACACGCCTACACCTAGTCAGAGGCAATGTTCAAAGTGTACAAATATGTATATTACCATATGCAGAGTGCTTTTGTTCTGAGACACATGTGGTGTAGTGCTGGTTAGACCACGGTAATACTAAATAAATGGTTAGAGATGGTCGGGTTTAAATATTCCGTGCATTTGTCTGGAACTCTGGAACTGCGTGTTTTGTTTGTACTGAGAGTGTTTTGTGTTTGTGTGTCACAGGACGACGCCGTGGTCCAGCACATGGCCGCTAAGACCGTCGAAAACCTCGCCACCACCGTGACTGACTCCGCCCACAGCTGGGTCACCGTGGAGACAGGCCCCGCCCTGTGGTACCTGTTCACCCACTCCACCGTGGAGGCTGTCAGAATCACGGCCATCTCTGTGAGCTACTCGCACACACACACACACACACACGCACACACAAACTGACGTCATTCATATCTGTTAAGTCTCAGCCACAAAAAACAAACACGCATCCAAACTCCTCAGTTCTTTTTTACTGATATTTCTTCTCAGGTTTAAAGTTAAAAGTGTTGGTGTGTTGTTTCCTCCTATACCTCATAAATGGAGGTGCTTAATGCAATGTGACGTTGTGCCTTACATGCCCTATCACTGTGCACTGTTATAAAGTACATAACCCTAACATTTGATGCTCATTAGTTTGGTTTGGTTTGGAATTGAACTTTAGGTAGCAGGCTCTCCCAGTACCCTGAACTATGTAAGGAGCAAGCAGGATTAATTAATCTGTTTGATAATTAAACTCATTTGAATAACTGTACAAACCTATGTACCAACTAAGAGTGCAATTAAAAATGTGCCTTGATTTATTTCCTGGACCGCCACCTTAAGGCTTACAAAATAAATGACCCGAAGCCCAATTGACCTCCGACCCAGCTAAACATGGTCACTATGCATTCAACCATTACAAGTTGTTCTGCTTAATTTGTTTTGGTTGAATAGTAAAAAAAATACAAAGAAAGCATTTAAACTCACCGATTTTTTGGCCGCTTTTGGGAGATGCAAATTAACGGCTCCAGCTTTGTTCCATCAATCAAACTTTATCGTTATAGATAAAAGGCAATTCAAATAAAAAAACTGGGGAAAACAACCCAACAATATAATTAAACCCACCAGAATATATATTATTTTTTTTGTAGACTTCTGATTAATTGTTGAATATCACATTTTGATAAAAAATAAATAATCAAGAAGTACTTTTTCGGCATACGTTCCGTGATTGGTTGAGCTTGCATGTCAATCAAGACCTCTAAACACATTTCCGTATATAAAGGCTGGCTGGCTCTGCAACACTTTATTATGGTTAACTTGACTGTAAAGCTAACCAATAGGAAACCACACTCCCAAACATGGTCACCATTCCTCGCTTGAACTTTTTGAATGTCACACAAAGCTGTTATCTCATTGTATGTGTGCAAAGGTCAACGATAAATAAAGTTCACATGGTTTGAACTTTATATCAAAAAGCCGGTAAATCATGGTTGTTCTCGCTCTGTGGGAAGATAATGCATTGATACTGCTAGTTTTTTGGATATATTAATATTTTGCACAGAGTAAAAAAAAAAGCTAAAATCTATGTATATTTATTTTCATACCAAAAAAATTGTTTTAGTGTAGTGTTCACCAAGTCGATGTAATCATAATAAATGTATTCATAGGGGTTTCTAAGATACCGACTTGTTCAATATGTGTAGGTAGTACTGAAGTTGTATGGAGTGGTATCAGCTGTTTTGGACTTCATCCTAGACAAACAATATTCATGATTTTAATAGCTGAAGCATTTTGACCACACAAATTCATGTAACGATACATTTTACATAGATTAAAATACATGAGTTTTTACTTTCCAATGGAACCTACTTATCTGTCTGTCTCTCTGTCTGTCGGTCTCTGTCTGTCTCTCGGTCTGTCTATCTGTCTGTCTGTCTCTTCTTGATCTCTGTCCGTCTCTCTTCTCTATTGCTGTCTTTCTTTTCTGTTTGTCTGTTTGTTTGTCTTTCTCTTTTTTTTCTTCTGTCTGTCTGTCTGTCTGCCTGTCTGTCTGTCTGTCTGTCTGTCTGTCTGTCTGTCTGTCTGTCTGCCTGTCTGCGTGTCTGTCCGTCTGTCCATCTCCAGGCTCTGTCCAGGCTGACCCGTCGCGTCCCGGGGGTCTTCCTGGCGGTGATTGACAGCTGCGGGCCGGCGGCCATGTTTGAGGGTCAGGGCGTGGCCCCGCCCAGAGTCCAGCAGCACCTGTTGACTGCCACCGCCGCCGCGCTGCTGGGCTCACACACACACACCCACCGCCTGGCGCAGGCCAAGGTCTGTGTGCACCACACACACCGATGCGCCGCTCCGCTCAAATTAACATTCATATGCAAGAGCACATCCTTACTGCCCTCAGGATCTTATTTTCAAGTTTTTTTTTTTTTTTTTTTTTTTTTGGCGATGACCTTCTCCAGCGATGGGGGGTCACTTCCATCTTGAACTGACCCCCCCCAAGGAGAAGGATCCCATTCCTGTCTTACCCCACAGGGGCAGTATAGAGATCAGAGGCCGTGTGCATAGCCGCTACGTGGGATGGGAGAACATGACAAGGCAACACACAGATTCGTTGCACGTAGCTTTGTTTTGCATGACTTCTGGCGCCCTGATCTCTTGTTAATTCCGAAACACGCACACAGAAACAAACAAACGCACAAAACCAAAGAAGTGCAAGGAGTATGAATGCTTTTGGGTGAATTAAGACGGGCATCAGTTGTGTTTCTTTGCTGAGGTGGATGGGCAGAAGGGAACGGACGCTGAGTTGACTACTTGTGATGTTACTCAGTGTGGTGTTGCAGGGATATTTGTCTCTTGAACTCAATCTATTTGCATTGAGAAAGCACTTGAGAACAAACTCGCCACCTTAACTCATCTACTCTAATTATCTACTCCCCCTCTCTCTTTGTTTATCTCTCTCTCTCTCTCTCTCTCTCTCTCTCTTTATCTCTCTCTCTCTCTCTCTCTCTCTCTCTCTCTCTCTCTCTCCCTCTCTCTCTCTCTCTCTCTCTCTCTCTCTCTCTCTCTCTTTCTCTCTTTCTCTCTCTGTAACACTTTCTCTACCTCCTTATCTCCCTCATTCTTTCTCTCTCTCTCTCTCTCTCTCTCTCTCTCTCTCTCTCTCTCTCTCCCTCTCCCTCTCCCTCTCCCTCTCCCTCTCTCTATCTCAATCTCTATCTCTATCTCACTGTCTCTCCTAACTCCCCTGGCACAGAGAAAAACAGAACAGTGTTGTGTATGTAAGTGTGTGTGTGTGTGCGTGCGTCTCTCTGTGTGTGTGTGTGAGTGAGTATGTGTGTGTACACGCGTACGCTTATTTTCAGTGTGACAGTATCTGTACTAATTGGCCGAATGAACACACACTCTGCAGCCGTCTACTGAACGCTAGGCATTGTGGGTACTGGGGAGGGACTTATCGTCTGGAAACACACTACTGGGCTTTGAAATTAATTAACGCGTGTCACTACACTCACACACACACACACACACACACACACACACACACACACACACACACACACACACACACACACACACACACACACACACACACACACACACACACACACACACACACACACACACCACATCACACACACACACATGCGAACGCGTATGCATACATTGGCAGACTTTACAGGCACAGTCGCGCACCAACTCAAAGTTGCAGACACAAACACATTGGCTCACAGAGCCTGTGGTGTATGGTGCTAGCGATAATGATAATGCTAATGAATGTTGGCCACTCCACAATGTTTCAAACCAATTACTGATGGTAACTTAGTGCTGGGGGAAGTTTGTGTGGATGTGAGTGTCGTTGTACCTCTGTGTGTGTGTGTGTGTGTGTGTGTGTGTGTGTGTGTGTGTGTGTGTGTGTGTGTGTGTGTGTGTGTGTGTGTGTGTGTGTGTGTGTGTTTGCCTCATAATTATTAGACTAGTTGATTTACTTATTTCACTTTAGTGAGTTATTTGTTCTGGTAAATTACAAATAAATAAAAAAATCTGCTTCTTGGAAAATGAGAAATTATGAATTCACAGTTTGGAGAAAAGATTAGCCACATTAGAGGTACTCTCTCCCTTATTAAGTATGGTAAAAATGCTAATTCTTGTTTTCCTGCCGTGTTCGAGGCTCCTGATTCTCCAGTGGCTGTACGGTCTTCTGATTCATTTTCACCGCTGTCTCATTTGTGTGTGTGTATCTTCGTGTGCCTGTGCTTGTGTGCGCATGTGTGTGAGCATTTGTGTGTGGGCCTGTGCGTGTGCTTGTGTGTGTCTTCGTGTGCTTCCACACGCGTGTGCGCATGTGTGCGTGAGTGCGTGTGTGTTTGTGTGTGTATGCATGTCTGCTTGACTGTGTCTGTGTGTGTGTGCTTGCGCATGTGTGCTTGAATGTGTGTGTGTGTGTGTGTGTGTTTCCGTGTGTGTGTGTTTCTAGGAGGTTGTGTTGAAGGTCCTACGGTGTTTAGACAGTCCGTCCACGCTGACCAGGGCCAAAGCACTGCTGCTTCTCCTGCTGCTCCTCCAGAACAACACACAGACACTGAAGTACTGCTGTCAGCACAGGTACACACACACACACACGCGCACGCACGCACACACACGCACGCGAGCACACACACACACACACACGCACGCACACACACACACACAAACATACACGCAAACACTCACACACACACACCACACACACACCTCACCCACACCACACACACCCACGCGCGCGCACCCACACACACACACACCCACGCACGCGCGCGCACCCACACACACACACACACACACACACACACACACACACACACACACACACACACACACACACACACACACACACACACTGAGAAGTGTTTCATTCACACACCTGTCGTGAAGCTGTGATAATTGTGTGTGGGCAAATGTGATAGACAGGCAAGATGGCTTCCCAAAACCGATCAGGAAAGTGCTGTCCTGATAGGTCAGAAAATGCCGGTAGCTGTCTAAAATCGGTATAACTGTATGAATCAGAGGGCCTGCAGGCAACCATAGACAGATATCCTCACAGCGCCTATTGACATTTCTAATTAATTACACTCAAATGATTGCTCTCGATATCTTACGTAGAGCATTTTTTAATTGTTGCTTTATCCTAAAACTCGAGGAGTAACCAAGTGTGAAGCTCACATAGCTGTCAGGGGCCACTGGAGGCCCTTTGGACCCGTTTGCACAGTAAGGGTAGCCTGGCAAGCCAGACCCATATCGGAAAGATATTGGGTCTGGTCTTGTACGTTGGCAGTGTGGGCGGGATAAACGGTTGTCTTTCAAGTTCCCTCTGCACGCAATAGGATAGCGCTACAACCAATCAGAGCAACGAAGAAGGTGACGTAGTCAGAGTGACGGAAATTTCCATGGGGAAGTGTTGCGAATGGTGGATTGAGAGAATGGAGACCAACGACGAAACTTTTACCGTATCCGGCCGGCAAAACTCTGAATACATCTTTCTTTTCCAGGAAAGACTTCAGTGCAGTTCTTTGTTAATTTCTCAAAGAAAATGATAAGAGTCTCGGCCAAAGCCGAGTAGAAAGACAGCTGTTCGCCAGCAGCAGCAGCCATTATTGTTTACCTTTAACCCGGAACCGTCGCAGCTCTGTCGTCATTCGGCTCGATACCGCCCCTCACGATCTGATTGGCCTGTCCCTTTTTCTGTTTCCAGCAGCGAAAAACGACGACAGAAGGCTAGACCTCCCTGGCTGCAAATTAAATTTTCTGCAGCTAGGGGCCGTCTAGTATTCTAGGCTACAGTAAGGGGTGTGAAAGCAGCGTTCATGGTCCCCAGAGATTGGGCTGTGGAGCCGTTTGGTTTCTCTTGAGTGGTCTTTACTGGAACATACAAACGTTGTATAATGGTGTGTTCCTGAATCCCGGACGCCAGCCTTCCGAGATGCACTTTTGATGTCATTTTCTGTCTCGGAGCATTTATAGCGTCCCTGTTCGTCTTTGTGATTGTGTCATTGTAACGGGTTCACCGGAGTCAGGACACCGTTTTTTGACGAAAAAGGAGCGAACTCCCGTTTATTTCCCCTTCGGGTTAACAAACACAAAGTCATGGAACAAAAGGACAACGTTCCATGTGCATTCTGTCCGTCTCCAGCTCTTATGACGCTCTCTCTGGCTCGCAGAGAGCGTCTTCCCTCTCTCTCTCTCTCTCTCTCTCTCAACCCCTGACTGAAAGACAAGCAGGCACATAAATACACACTTCCTGATTGGGTCCGATTGCAGACACCTGTCCGCAATCAGACCCCATCACCCCAGCAGACCCGGTGCTCCACACTCCCCCTGCAGGCCAGACGCTGCCCCACCTCCACACTCATGAAATTGGCTAGGCGTTGTTTATTGTTAGCTAGTAGGGGTGTGACGATACACTCAGCTCACGAGACGAGACGAGACACGATATTCGGTTCACGAGATCGAGACGAGACGAGATTTTAAGAAAACTACAATGACGAAATATATGACTGGACCAACAGACTTTTATTTAACCGAGTTGCACATGCATTTTGAAATGTTTTATTATAACTCTTAACATTCATGAAATTGAAACAAAATAAAAGTTGAAGTAAAATAAATTAAATTAAATAATTCTCTTTTTTTTCAAGTGCAAACAATATTATGTGCAAAACCAAATCAAAGTTCTACTCCATCAATACAGAGTGCAAATAGTGCAAACAGATTCTGACCAAGTATGTCACTGACAACTAGGTATTGTCCGTGTCTTATCAGTCACTCTATTGCCATTCATAATTTCTGCCGGGTACCCAAAATGCTGCCAAACAAATCATTTAAAAGTGGCGGGGGCATCTTCGACGGTAATACGGGTATTTTCCGACGTCATTCTGGCTGCTTCCCCTGCTTCCCCTCCTTCTCCTCCTCTTCTTCTTTTCCTTCTCCTACGTAAGGTTCTGGCAGGCTAGACGTATCAAAGCCGCATTACTGCCCCTACAGGCCACAAATAGAAGTTTGGATAGCTCAGAAATCTCGCGAGACAGATTTTTAACGCGACGGGTAATATCGTCGAGTTTAATCTCGCGAGATCTCGTGGCACGAGATCTCGTCACACCCCTAGCTACATTAGCCTCTTTAGCAAACCAGCCCGAAAACAAACACCACCACTTTTCATTGTATTGCAAGCACAGCAAGATCATGCAATGTATAAATTGGTGACCGGAATAAAGTAGAAATGTAATCAAGTGTGCAAGAGCATTTAAAATCGACATTAAAATGACCAACGTGGTACAAATACAAAGAAAATAAATCTCTTCAAGGGCGCAGGCATTTTGTTGAGCGCGTCATCACTGCTCTCGGTCTACTCTCAGAATTCCGATGGGACGAAGGCAAAAAGGGGGCGTGCCTCCGAGAAATGCAGCAAAAAAGCTGGGAGGTCTTCGACTTTCGACTGGGAAGTCTGGCGTCCGAGGATTGAGGAACACGCCATAAGATCAACTAAATCGAAAATAAATACATATTTTTCTTCATACCAAAACCAGCGATATCGTTTTATAACTTTACACTGGCAGGATTTGTTCTTCTTCACAGTTATGATGACTTTTGTTTACGGCTGTGTGCCAAAACATTATCTTTTTATTAAAAAGGGAGATAAGAGAATAAACTGTACTTTAGAATTCTGCTTCCCTCTTGTGTGGTTTGCTCATAAATATTTAAGTAAACCAACAGTAATTGTCCTCATTCAGAAGATTTTTCATTTTCAACACTGAAAATGAAAGCCTGGTAGCAGACATATTTCTCTTTTGTCTTTGCAAATGAAGAGTGAAGAGTCCTGATTGTGG
>NC_082387.1:23922005-23944505 GCF_031168955.1 Gadus macrocephalus
AATAAAGATTTATGAAGTTGCATTAATTGTGACGCAGTCGCTCAACAAAGACTTGAAAGTTCAGCGGTGGTGTTTGGGGTTAAGGAACGTGGGTTTCTGTGGGTTTTGAATTGAATATATTGTTTACTGTCCCTATAAATACCATACTGCTGCAGAACACAACAGTTCGCTTATAAACTCATTGCACCCAGTTCTCTACATCCATCCTCATCATGTTCTCTGGACGCCAAACTAAGTGCAGCCCAATCTGAAGTAATCTTCATCACAGGCTTACACCCTTGATCAGGCTTTGGGGGAGGAGAAGGATAATGATGGAGATGATGATGATGATGATGATGATGATGATGATGATGATGATGATGATGAAAAAACGCCCCCTTAGATGGGTGAGCAACATGAGGAAACTCTGCAGCAACCCGGAGCACGGATCGAAATTCCTATCGCCAAACCCCTGGCTGCAGGCGCTTTGAGCGCTACTCTGACACTGGTGCATCATGGGTCAGCAACAGCATCCTTGGTCAACATGTAGACATGTGAAGACTGCCGGGATGAAGGGTGCCATGCAGGGACGCGGGAAGTGGGGGTGCTTAGGGTGCTGCAGCACCCCCCCCCCTGGCGGCCTCTGGCTGTAACCGCAGGTGAGAAGGTTTTCTGAAAAAAAACAATACTTTTTTCTTTTTTATATATAATTTTATCATGCAACATGATTTTTCATTAAATTATTGACATCCACCCTTTTTATGATATTTATCATATTATCATTTCATTTTATTTAGAACATTGTCTGAGTAGGCTGACGTAGGATATGACGCACAACGCAGAACTGTCGATAGCTGAATATCGTACTATGCTGATTTACATAAGCATGTTGGTGTTCAACATCTGTTGTAGTAGTGAACATTCTAAAACTGGTGTAAAATGTTGCTGCCATATTAATAGACACGTTGAATGTTATCGTTATGATTCAGGAATCCCGCACGTAAACTGGTTGGCAAAAAAAATAGCAAAGACGGACGGTTCACCCGACGGAGAAAACCGTCACTTTCCTCATATCAGACAACTCGTAACTCTGGATGAAAATGAAGGCTTTCTTTTATTGTCACTTTCCTTTTAAACCTTTAGAAATAACCTCCTGAATCCTTGTTATAACGCTGTGTATAATCCCGGACCGCAACAGCTTGTCGGCATATTGTTAGTGTGTGAAATTCAGCACAGTATCAGCCGAGTTGACTCTAATTTCCACATTGTTTACTTGCTAACGTTTGTGAATAACAGTGGCTGGCAGAACTCTTTTTACACACCAGTAGAGTGTTTATCAGAGCGGATCCCTGAATGTGACGTCACCCGTCATCTCGTCTCTGTAAACAATGGATGTTGCGCAGCATTTATTATGACGTCATTATATAGACTCTCTCTCAGCACCCCCCCCTCGGACTGACTTCCCGCGTCCCTGGTGCCATGCTGGGAAGGGGAGTTCCCATTAGAAAGCGATAATCAATGAAAACGCTAGAATCGGTTCAAGAATTGACGAGACCATGACCTAAGAAAAAAAAGGTTTAAGACAAGGCATTGCTGTGGATTCGTTCTAACCTTAAGGGGAGCACTGTTTCTCTGGTTCAACCTTCTTGTCACATGGCATCATCTTTGCCATAGTATGAGGTGCTATACTGCCACACTTGGCACAGCGATCCTCAAGTTGTTGGACAACGAGGTCACTTCAGCCAGCACCTCGCAGGAGGCATTTGATATGATTTATTTGGACACTGGAGATTCGTATCAACACAGCAAGAGAGCCTGTGTGATCAGATTGGCTTTCTGGGCAGAATATAAGATAACTAATTCAAACAATGAACCGTGGCTGCTATAGTTTCTAGTTATGTATCACCACTGTCCAAGGGTGACTGACTATTGATTCGCCATAACCTTCCACATGACCTGCCACTGCGTGTTAGGGAGCGAATAGATAAACAGGCTTGTTGCCAGATGAGATTACATCGATAGTGACACGCAAGAAGCCTTTTGACCCCCCTGACGAGTACCAAGAAAGGATTGTGATACAAGGGCAAAGACTGGCCTCTCCACTGTGGACCGCAACCATCTCGGTCCAATTGTCAAACAGAGCGTCAAGTTCTGCAACTTCGGCTTCCCTGGAAAATGTGTACTTTTTATTCATGTAACTTCATTTACTCCTGATTATTCCGGTTAGGATTGGCTGCTGGTTGGCAGTTTTTTCCTGTCAATGTTGTGGATCTCATTGAAATAATAGTTTTTGCCTTATCGACGTCCCTAGACACAGAAAACCTGGATCACCGCTTCTGATGCCACTGACCCGACTTCACCCAGTGAAGCTATTTATCTGAAGAGGAATATATTGTGCTCGCTTCAGGCCAAACTGTTAAAAATTAGTTTTTCCCGGGGACTTAACACCAAACCAAACCCCGCTTTTCTCCTCTTTATGCCAGCACAAGTGCAGGCACGTCAGGTGCCCGTTCCAAATGATACCTTCCAATGTTTTTTCTTCTTTTCAAAAACATCTGCTTGAGTATGTTAATTTGAATGGATCGCAAATTATTTGCAGCAGGGTAACAGGGTCCTCTTAAGTGATGTTTTGTTGCTTCGTCTCCTAGAAACCCTGTCAATAGCTAGCCTCTAGCACTTTGGTTAGTCAGCCTTCAACAGGGATAATTGCCGGTTCATTCATTCATGGTAGAACTTGTCTGACAACACATGATTTATGCATAACCAGACAGGGAAAAAACCGAACGTTATCGTTTGAGTAATAAGCCCTTATTAAAAGGCTTACGTGGATATGATACGCCACACCCATGAAAACGGTATCACCATCTGGTCCAACCATGTGGACATGAATAGAGGCGCCCTACCTAAGCCCGTGTGGAGTGGGTGCTTGTGCATGACCTCAGCCTCGTGGATGAAATACAACACACACACACACACACAGGTCTTAGGGTTGAAATGACAAGTCCATTTTATTGTTACGGAACACAGCAGGCTACAGCAACCAGCTCCTCCCATCACCCGTCTCCTTAGTAACAGCAGACCAATAAAATCCCTCCTCCCCAAACCCCCCCCCCCCCCCCCCCACACCCCAAGCCGCCCCCTCCCCCTTGATCCATAAACCGGCCACACCCTTCCGCCGAGGTCAGCTACACTCCCTTTGGAACAGAGAAGACATCCTGGTGCCTACCATTAAAGCAAGAAAAAAATAGCTTGATATTTGGACCATGATTTCCAATTCATGATTATTTTTTTTTTATACAAAAGCTACACAATGTTACACTTTGTCTTCTGAATACAATTCAACTGATTAATTTCCTTAGTGTTAGTGGACGCCATTTAAAAACGCGAACGGAAAAAACGAAAACCTTTTTACTTGGATTGAGCATCAGCACTAGAAAAACTCAACACTACCAGATTTAAGATACAAAGTACTGCAAAAAAAACAAAGAGGATTATAATAAGAAATGATCTTAAAGCAAGCTCGAATCAGTACCATTACAGACAAAAAACAAAACAAAAAAGGAAAATCAGAATAAAATGGTCAACAGAGTAAAAAGAAAAAAATACATAGAAGGGTTCTTTTTAAAATTGAGCTCCATCTCTTCGTCATGTCAGGATTTTCAGTGAGCCCACAGCTTGGGCCGAGAAACCAGAAGCGCACTTCACATCTAGTTTGTCCCCGTTGAGTCGCGGCTGGGCGACTCCATGTCTCGTCTTCGAGTCCAGTCATCTTCAGGCACTTTCTGAAACCCCGCCTCCTCGGTGTGGGCGAATTACAATGCAGGTTCATCCAGATCACATGATACAGCTGGGAGGGGGGAAACACAAGACACGCTTTAGTCAAATATCCCCCCCACACACACACACACGCATGCATAGATGACAGTACGACAGTTGAAGGGGGGGGGGGGGTATTCTACTTCCTGGCATTGTGCTGTCGGGGTGATTTTGCAAAGACAAATTGGCTTATCAATGTGACTGAAGTTCTGCGAAACGGCCCATTATCCGTGGATGAAACCCTGCTTTAGTAGTCGTCCACTTGAGCTGCTTCTCTTGGGCAAGTGATTAAAAAAGAGGAACCCATCCATCACAGAACGCCAGGTAGAACCCGTCCCCCCCCCCCCCCGTCCCCCGTCAAGTCAAGAGCAAAACCACAGCACACCACTTCACTCCAGTACAGTCCGGTTAGTATCCACCCAAGCAGGCCTCCCTCCCCCTCCCCCCCCGCGGTGCGCCCCCCTTCTCCCCCGCCGGGGGGAGGGGGGGGGGGGGGGGGGTCCTCACCTAGTAGAAAGTGTTGTGAGGACGGTCCGCATGGCGTACCGTCTACAGGTCCGTGTCGAACCAGGCCAGCTGGTTGGAGTCACCAGGGGGCAGGCCGTCCATCAGGTCCTGGGCGTGGCCCAGGTCGGGCAGACCCTCCACCGGGGCGTAGTCCTGGCCCGGGTGGTGCCCCCCGGCCAGCTCGTGCTCCATCATGGGCTCCAGGCCCATCGTGTCCCCGCCGTAGCCCCCCGTGTGGAAGGAGCGGTAGCTGGGGTCTGGGATGGGCGCATGGTGGATGGATCGATGGAGGAGACGGGGGGGGGTGGTGGTGGAGGAGTGGGGGTGGATGGATGAAGGATTGGGGTGTATAGGGGGGGGTTGAAGGGGAGTGGATGGATGAAGGATTGGGGTGTATAGGGGGGGGTTGAAGGGGGGTGGATGGATGAAGGATTGGGGTGTATAGGGGGGGGTTGAAGGGGAGTGGATGGATGAAGGATTGGGGTGTATAGGGGGGGGTTGAAGGGGGGTGGATGGATGAAGGATTGGGGTGTATAGGGGGGGGTTGAAGGGGGGTGGATGGATGAAGGATTGGGGTGTATAGGGGGGGTTGATGGATGAAGGATTGGGTTGTATAGGGGGGGGGTTGAAGGGGGTGGGGGGAGGAGGCGAGGGGAAGCAGAGCACTCTGTTAGAAGCAGGTCAACACAAAGCTGCCACACGGTAGTACGATCAAAGCTACACAGCAAAAAAAACAACACAACACACTGCAACCCCGTCTCTCCGGCCCGCCGCTGCAGAGGCCGACCGCACGGTGCGGTGGGGGGGGGGGGGGCTACGGCCCGGTTCTGCAGGGCGTGACCGAGAGAGAGCGATGGATACCCCCCCCCCCCCCTCCCGGTTTCACGGGGGGGGGGGGGGGGGGGGGGGTTAAGCCTTCGGAGGGAGGCGCTCACTCAAGCGAGGCGGACGCGATGGGACTCACCTTCTTGTCTGTACCCCAGAGGTTCGCCCTGGGCTCCGATGTCCAGGCCCAGATCTCCGGTCTGCACCCCGGAGAAGGGAGGCAAGAGAGGAGAGGTTAGAGGCGGAGACGGTAACCGCGTTCTTTGGAACAAGTCACCGTCTATTGTTGTGGAGAAATACTGCGGGGGCCCTGATCTGACCAAGTTGTGGAGGATAAAAGTATTTGTGTACTGCAGGATGTTTAATAGTCACAATAAACTAAACACGATAAACCCATAAATGTTGCACCGAAATACATTTTTTGATTACATCAATTGTACCCAGCCAGGCGGCCACTACCGTAGAAACAGCCTTTTATTGCGATACAATTCTATTAAAACTCTGAAGGCTCCCAATAAGCCGAGGTGAGCAAGTTCACCAACAGTCCCATCCGAGCTGGGCGCGTTGCGAGCGCTCTGATTGGGTGAGGCAGCACGCTGGGGGCGGGCCCATACCTCGTTCCAGGCCATGGGTTCTGTTCTGAAGAGGGAGCTGGTGAGCTCTACGGAGAGCCTCTTCTTGTAGTCCTGGGGCTTGTCCTCGGACATGCGGAACAGCACGGCGGCAGCGTAGGTGGCTGGAGGGAGACATGGGGAGACGCAGGGTTAGCTTCCTCACGGCGGGACGTCACCGAGGTCACCGAGACCTGGCGTCCCGTCGGATCGGACGCCCACGCGTCTGCCCGGGCTCTTCTGATGACGGGCCGTTCCCCGGCTGTAGATGATGCCGCCGCCGCCGCCCCCCTCCCTCTCCCTCTCCCTCTCCCTCTCCCTCTCCCTGGTGGCGGCGGGGTGCGGTGCTCACCGACGCCCTCGTTGCGGCTGTGCAGCAGCTCCGTCAGCGGGGGCGGGTGGCGCCCTCCGCCTCGATGGCCTCCGCCGCCTCCTTGTCCTGGGCCAGCTCACAGAGCACGCCGGCAGCCACGCGCTGGATGTTCTCGATGGGCGAGTACAGCAGCTGGAGAGAGGGGGGGGGCAACAGGGTCAGGGCACGGGGAGGGGGGGGGGGGGGCAACAGGGTCAGGGCACGGGGACGGCCGCAGTTAAGGCGGTTTTTCCCTCGCTACAGGAACGGGATAGTTGCTTCCAATAAAATAAATAAATATCGATATTTGCATAACCGAGTCCTTAGGATTCGGCCAAACTTTTATGGCTTTTGGAAAATTGAATTTGCTTCAACACCCCAAGTTTACTCATTTGCTTTCAATACAAACGGCAGCAGTGAGGGTTTTGCTGTACTTGTACGTCTAGTCCCGCTGAAGAGGGGCATGCGGTTGGTCATGCACTTTCCATTTCACATAAATACAATAATCCTAATCAAGAGTGCGTTCAAACCCGCGCTGTCACGACACGCCGCCCTCTCTCACCTGTACGAAGAGTGGAATGGTGTTGAGTCCTCGGATGACTATTCTGTTGTGGACGTCCCGGGCCAGGATGTGGAGCGCTCCCGTGCAGCCCTCCACGATCTCCTCCATACGGACGCCCTCCTGAGGACACACGGGGGAGGCACTGGGTCAGCCACGTACGATACCGCGAGGCTCGAGGAGGGAAGGCGCGGCGCGGGGATATCGGTAGGTCTGTTTCGATAACGACACACGATCGCAAAAGGAAAAGGCTAAATTCTGTCCGGACTCTTCCGATAATAATAATAATAATAATAATAATAATAATAATAATAATAGTTCTACAGCCATCGTACCGTCATGAGCGTAGAACTAGGCCGTTTACCTGCCTGGCAGTGTGCACAAATTGCTGCGTTAGCAGACGCATAACGCAGACACAACCACGAGTTTGTCCGAATACGAGACACACTTGAGTCCGCCTCATGTATAAAAGTGCTCTAGAAATAAAGTTGCCTAGCCTAGCTACTGTAGAGATTGAGCCGAAACCACGGAAATCTAGCGCGTTCCCCTCCCATAATCATGATTTCAAGATTGACCGAAATAAAATCGGTGATTATGATTATTTATTTATTTTTTCATAATCGAGCAGTCCCGTCTGTGTGTGTGTGTGTGTGTGTGTGGGGGGGGGGGGGGGGGGGGGGGGGGGTTCAGTGTGACTGCGTAGCCCCTTCTGTGTGTGTGGGGGGGTTCAGTGTGACCGCGTATCCCCGTGTGTGTGGTGGGTTCAATGTGCTGGGTGTGTGGGGGGGGGGGTTCAGTGTTGTGGGGGTGCTCACCACGAACTGTTGCTGCGTGCCCCCCATACTGGTGCGTCTCTGAGTGTCCTGGTGCGCTCTCACCAGGAGCTGGACCAGCCGGGGGATGGCGCCCTGCTCCCTGAGGGGCGCGTGGTTGGCGGGGCACAAAGCCAGGTTCCGGATGAGCCCCACCGTGGCCTGGGGAGAACACGCGCACACACACACACACACACACACACACACACACGTCAAAAATCAAAAAAAATCGATCATTTCATTTCGATCTTTGCAATATCGATTCATTGAGCATGACATTATTTATTATTATTTTTATAATTTTTTTTGCTCTTTAATAAACAACGCCTTAATGCGTTTTGCAGTGATGGAATGTTGTAGCTGAAGTCCACTTGCAATTCCTTTCCAATTTCAAAATAGCACTTTTGAGACGGTTTACTTTACAGCTAGTAAAGTTTATACTGTCCAATTTACAAGTTTACATTTAAAACCTGTTTAAGATGAGGGAAAATATAAAGTACATTTGCATTTTGTAACAGCCATTTTTATTATTTAAGGGCAGATTTAATCGAAATTAAATCGATTGAGAACCTTATGAATCGAAATCGAATAGATTTAGGAAATTGGCCACGATGCCCAGCCCTACTCAATACATCACTGATCGCCTGATTGTTGTGGCAGGTCCACAACATCGGCGTTACAATTGACCGAGCAGACTCATACAGAACCTCCAGTTTGTACACCATCCTCCTAAACACCCCCCCCCCCCCCCCCCCAATTTGTACTTCGAACGGAAAACCCGGCACCCATCAACGCTATAATGCCAAAATAATCCACCATTATTAACCTCGTGCGTGATGAGGTGTGACAAGCCAACAGAATAGACACTGTATGCAAATCTGATCCTTCCACGGGCTAAACAATGAGGCCTGAAAGAGCAGATTACTGCAGGCAGCCGGCCCAGAGTATGGGAACCAATTCCAGATAAGATAGGATAATTGCTTTCCAGGTAGTGGCGTGAATTAAGCTGTGAAATGGTTTTGCAGCAGATAATTCTAATACACACAATCCGTTTATTTAATTTCAGTTGGAACCAATATTCATTTAAACTAGTGTCAAGATGCAGACTTCCAGATAGAGCCCGGGCCAAACCACCCATTTCCTAAAGATAAGACGTCATTGATCCCAGGCCGGAGAAGAAACAGTTAGGGGGAGGTTAACGGCATCTCCGCGTTCGCTACGGTTAACGCCATCTCCGCGTTCGCTACGGTTAACGGCATCTCCGCGTTCGCTACGGTTAACGGCATCTCCGCGTTCGCTACGGTTAACGGCGTCTCCGCGTTCGCTACGGTTAACGGCGTCTCCGCGTTCGCTACGGTTAACGGCGTCTCCGCGTTCGCTACGGTTAACGGCGTCTCCGCGTTCGCTACGGTTAACGGTGTCTCCGCGTTCGCTACGGTTAACGGCATCTCCGCGTTCGCTACGGTTAACGGCATCTCCGCGTTCGCTACGGTTAACGGCATCTCCGCGTTCGCTACGGTTAACGGCATCTCCGCGTTCGCTACGGTTAACGGCATCTCCGCGTTCGCTACGGTTAACGCCGTCTCCGCGTTCGCTACGGTTAACGGCGTCTCCGCGTTCGCTACGGTTAACGGCGTCTCCGCGTTCGCTACGGTTAACGGCATCTCCGCGTTCGCTACGGTTAACGGCATCTCCGCGTTCGCTACGGTTAACGGCGTCTCCGCGTTCGCTACGGTTAACGGCGTCTCCGCGTTCGCTACGGTTAACGGCATCTCCGCGTTCGCTACGGTTAACGGCGTCTCCGCGTTCGCTACGGTTAACGGTGTCTCCGCGTTCGCTACGGTTAACGGCATCTCCGCGTTCGCTACGGTTTACGGTATCTGTGTTCATGATAGCTGCGTGTATCCCCGGCACTAGGGCTGCTCGATTATGGGAAAAATCATAAATCACGAATATTTTGGTCAATATTGAAATCGCGATTATTCAAACGATTATTTTTGGAGTTTTGAAAACTTTGCAACTGAGAACTTAGAAATTTCGCCGTAAAAAAAATACACAAAATGGTCAAAAAAATAAATGTTCCAATCTAAAACGATATGTATCCAGCTGTTCTGCCCTTTCTATAAAACATTTCTAAAAAAATACGGAAAAAATCGATTATGTAAATGTTTTGATCGATTAATCTCGATCAAAATGCGATTAATCGCCCGGCCCTCCCCGGCACGCCGGCCTACCTTGATGAGGGGCCAGTGTGAGGGCGGGTGCAGCAGCTTCACCACCACGGGCAGGCCGTAGTGCAGCCGGACGGCGTTCTGGGCCATCTCGGCATCCTGGTGCCGGGAGGTCAGGTGACGCAGGGCGCAGATGGCGGGCTCCGTGATGTCTTCCCGGTCCCCGGCGCGGAGAACCGTGCGCACCAGCGCCTCGATCCCGCCCACCTTAACCGACAAAGACAGTAGGGAGGGGGGGGGGGGGTGGGTTTCGTTAAGTCAAGTCAAATTCGATTCCTCGATTTCGATTCGATTCCTGTGACTAAGTGACATCACATGTGGGCGTGTCCCCCTGGATGGATGACGGATGGATGAGCAGCCTTTGCTACAGTCCGCTGGGTAGGCCGGTAAACCATCATACATCTGGGTGGACACGCCCACTTGGGATGTCTCTAAGGCACGGGGAAGCGAAGATTTTCCCGCGGCTCGCACTGGCTAATCACAGTCACACCCGTGGACGTACCTGGCAGACCATCATCTTGTTCTTGTAGTTGTTGCACGTGAGGTTGGACAGGATGCCGGCGGCACAGGTCACGACGTTGATGTCGTCGCTGCCTAGCAACTGGACCAGGGTTCCCAGAAGGCCCTCCATCCCCTCCTGAGAGAGACGGGGTGGGGGCGAGTCGTGGGATCAGCACGCGGGGGCGCACAGTTTGGACGTGCAGCGGCTGACGGGGATGTCAGCCCGTGCGCGTCAGGCTCACAGGTAAACCTGAGGTTTATATTTTAGGCTTCCTTGTCACAGAGACGCAGACACGGAGCTCGGGGATTAAGAGACCGGTGCATTGTGAAAATTGTAGTTTTGGCAATAATGACTCGTCTATCCAAGCCTTGTGTCAGTTTAATTACAGAGATGCCGCGTCGCGGTGGGACTAATTAAGGGATTTGTTTTCTTGAGAAAGGGTTATTTTACCTGTTTGGTGGCAGCGTCTGACAAGTTCCTGAGAGTCCAGAGACAGTTCTGGACCAGTCTCTGGCTGGGGTCCGTCAGGTGGAGACCCAGCGCCTGCATGCCGCCTGAAGAGTCACAAACAGAGGTGGACGTGATCAGAGGCACTCAGAAATACTTTCATTGTCCAATCAGATTCTCTTGGCTGAAAGCTATGCATTTCTACGTATAAATACATCAAAAAATCCCTTTGATAAATCTGTGTTTTTTTTTGAAGAGCACAATATATATACGCCGTCCACTTTGAAATGGAAAGCCGTCCCCTGGTTCGAGCTACATCAAAAACAGTCGGCCAAAACGTACCGGCCTCGACGATGGCGGGCTTATTGCTGGAGCAGACGGACAGCACTTTGAGCACTCGGCTTGTGGTCCACAGCAGCTTCTCGTAGGTGTAGGTCCTCATGATGTTCACCAGCGCCTGGGGGCCGCCACTGGCCAGGATGATCAACTGGAAGGGGGGGGGGGGGGGGGGCAGAGAGAGCGGTTGTGTGAGTAGCCAGTACAACCTAACCAATAATCATATTCTCAGCTGATCAAATGGCAAGGTTTTAGGTGCACACCTTGCTCTCCTGGTTCCCGTAGGCCAGGATCTGGAGACAGTCGGTGGTGATGGCCAGGAATTTGACGTTGGTCTTGTTGAGGAGGGCCACCATTTTCTGGAGCCCGCCTGCCAAGCGGACGGCCATCTTGGCGCCCTCCTGGTGCAGGAGCAGGTTGTGGAGGGTGGTGATGGCGTAGAACAGCACCGAGTCCACGGGGGAGCTGGAGGACCAAACACACACACACACACACACACACGGGGGGTCATCACCTTGTTGTGCTTAGCTCAGGAGGCAGAGCAGTCGTGTTGTCACCGAAAGGTTGCTAGTTCGATCCCCGGCTCCTCCTAGCTGAGCGTTGATGTGTCCCTGAGCTAGACACTTAACCCCAACTGCTCCTGACGAACTGGCTGTCACCTTGCATGGTTGACAGAGTCAACCATGCAAGGTTGACAGAGTCAATATGGCAATATTGCCATCACGGTGCGTCAACGTGTGTATTAACCGATGTAAGTCGCTTGGGATAAAAGCGTCTGCTAAATGCCGTAATTGTAATTTTAATTATGCAACGCTTCGTACAAAGAGCCGTCTGTAACTCAGAGTTGTGGATCAATAGCAGAGTCATGAATCTTGATTTAATCCTTCTCCCTAACGTAATATGGCTGATTCTGTGCAAGTTGCCCACGTCATAGCCTGGATATAAACCAGGCCGTTCTTCGGAAAGTCGACAAATTGACGCCATCATTTAAGTTATAACATTTGTGGAAAACAATGTGAGAGTTTAGATCAGAAAAAAAAAAAAAGGGAACAGTCCCTAAAAGTAGAAAACTAGTCACTAGGAAACAACATGTGGCGTGATTACACAAGCATATGTCCTAGTTGCTAGTCACAGCAGGCAACTCAAAATATTCTCCCAGAAGGCCTCACTCCGACTGGAACAAAGACACAGCTCCCATTTATATTCCTGCCTGTGAGCAGTGGCGAGTCATTCGTTGGTGTGGTGCATGATGGGTATTGCAGAAAGCGGGCATTATCAAGCCACTTCATCGAATACCACCATGTCTGGCACCGAAATGACCCAACAAACCCACCTACAAATATATTTTGTTAATTCGCGTATGTTGCCGTTTTTTGGTTTTGACGATTCAACACGTTTTTTTTGCGTCAGGATCGTTCGGGGGGCCCCTTACCCTAGCATCTTGACGAGCGCGGGAATGCCCCCGGACTTGAAGATGGCCAACAGGCCCTCTCTGTGGTGGGACAGGTTGTGGAGCGTGCCGGCGGTGCAGCGGGCCGTCTCCACGTCGTTGGTGTTCTGCATGGTCCGCACGATGGCCGACACCATCTGCGGCGAGCGCATGATGGCGTGGCGCGACGCCTCCTTCTTGGACAGCTGGTGGACCATCACGGCCGCCTTGTTCACCACGACCTGGGGACACCAGGGGAGAGACCGGGGGTCAACGTCACCGAGCGGAAGGCCACGTGCGTTTAGAAAGGAAACAACCATATCATGATATCAGAGTACATGCCGAATAGAGGCAGGATTCACGATTCTTTTTGGTGTGATAATTGTCAAACAATTATGAATGTCTTTGTGATTTTATCTATCGTGTGGTTCGACGGTTTAGTTTAACATTGCAATTCGGGTTCCACAGATCCGATCAGATGTTTTTAATGACCAGACTATGATTCAAAATGACTGCAGGTGAATTCCACTGCAGGACGGTACCATAAATAATCCAAATTGCGATTATTTCAACCAATATTGCGATTTAGTATTCTTTTTTTTTCTTTTTTTTTTTTAAAAAGTTCCATATATATATCTAACATAAACTTCTTTCCTTTTGCCCAGGCCTATGTGTTGAAAAAAAAAAAAAGAATGAATTGATATAACATCTTAACTACGGTTATTGAATAGCAGAAGATAAATATGAATCTAAATCCCAACCCCAAAAAAAAAATAAATAAAAAACAACAACATTGTTTAGTCGGTTTGAAAGTCGATGAACCGTTCCACCCTCGACACCCCTGGGGTGCGCCCCCCCCCCCCCCCCCCCCTGCCGACGGTACGTACCTGGTCCTCGTCGTTGAGCAGCTTGGTGAGCTCGGGGATGGCTCGGGTGGCTAGCTCGGCGTCGTCCTGGTAGTTGATCAGGTTGACCACGGCGTGCTTCAGCATCTGCGAGGGCTCCGCCAGCCTCTGGACGTTGGTGGGGTGGGCGCCGTCGTACTGGGTGGCGGGGATCTGCATGCCCTCCTCGAGGGTCTCGGGGAACATGGCCGCCCGCACCCTCTGGGCGCGCGTCATGGCGTACTGCCCGTCGAGGTCTGGAGAGGACGGGCGGACGGACGGACGGACGGACGGACGGGGGGGGAGATGGTGTTGAGTACAGCGGTGGGTTCTTTGTGGTTGGTATACGTGAAGGGTAATGAGCGCTTCACGAAGGGCGATGAGCGATGCTCGGTGCAGCATTGATCTCGCCGTCAGGACCACTCGAGAAAGGTTATTCTGGTATTCATGCAGAAAAAAAAACTGAATTCGGTTGACGGGCAGCGGCAGCGCGCTCGCTCACCTTGCACTTGGTCCTGGGAGAAGTTCTGGTTGAAGCCCTGCTCCCAGTCGTAGAGGACCTGGTTGTCCACGTCTTCCTCCTCTGGGTTGCCCTTGCCGCTGAGGGACGGGGCTGTGGTGGTGGCCCCCGAGTGGATGCCTGAGTCCAGGTAGGACTGCTGCTGCCAGTGGCTGACGGCAGCCTTGCGGTCGGGCTCCATGGCCATGTCCAGCTCCATCAGATCAGCTGAGGAACACGAGCGGAGTCAAGCAACCGGAATCAAACGCCGTTATCGGCCTCCGTAATCAACCGGCAACAAGCAGCACAGACGAGGGGGGCTGTGGCTTTGCCCATCACTCGATGTATGCAGATGTGGCAAGTGGCAATCAATCTATTGCTGCAAGCAAATTCCCAGTAACCTGACTATTCTTGTCGGAGTAAACCCTTTGGATCCATAGCTTTAAACCCTCGTCTTAAGCCGTTCTTCTGACCAACCGTTGAGGGCCACCCGTTTCAAAATGCATCCTGGTTGGATACGGTACATTGACTATAGATCCACTACTGAGCTTCTGTGTCTCCAATAAACAAAACCCTTGTCTCAATAATTAATCATAAAAAAAAAACGAGACTTTCATCTTACTCCATTGATTTTCTCCACGTGAAGAAAAGTATGTTTTATGTGCACTCAAAGCCTAAACCTGGGATCGATAGAAAACGGTGCAGTCTTGTAGCCCGAGACCGCATTAATCTTACAACAACAACAAAAGAAGCCATTTCTGCTGCACCAATGCAGCGCTCGTCCATGCGGACGGGCTGGGGAACAGAGGGGGGGTCGAGTGAGAGTGCACGGGCAGTGAATCCATCAGACCCGCAGAGAGATCAAGTGGGAGGCCTGGAGTCCGCGGAGGACGATGCACTTACCCTGGGAAGCCATGTTTCTTTCTTAAGCCACAGCCTGCACAGCTTCCTGATCTGCAACACACACAGACGGCAGGAGAACACGGTCAGTTGGCGCTCTGGTCACCCACCAGGACAACCTGATTACCAAGGGAGACTCCATACAGAAAAGACATCCAAAAACTAAAATTATATTGGGCAGCCATAGCCAGGGACTAGGATCAAACTAAAAAAAAAAAAAATCATATTGGGCAACTATGGCTGGGGATTGGTGATACGGCAGAAGACACAGGGCAGTGAAACCATGTAAAGAAATATATATTACTCGCATGCTTTATAACTTTGTGGGTATTTTGTTGGGCATATCTTCTCGTAACAGACTATAAAACTATGACAACGTGATGCAATTTTTTGAAGCCTATGAAAGAGCGTCCGAGTCTGAAATAAACAATTGTTGGGTTGTGTGGCAAGGGAAAGCAAAGAGGCACCAAACAAAGTGTGTGGCAGGATGGCTTTGGCATCATTAAAAGGTATTCAAAATATACAACATTGGAAGGTCGTTTTCTGCGGGGTTTTAAGAAGCAGTATGGAGGGGGGGGGGGGGGGGGGGGGGGGGGGGGGGGGGGGGGGGGAGAAGTTACTTGCCGCTCTTCCTTGTTTCTTCCTGCCTAGCCCTTCCCTTCCCCCCCACACCTCCAGTACTTGAACCACAGCAGAAGCAGCACTGCATACACAAAGCAACCATTAAGGAGCTCCCAGCTCGCTAGCCCAGCACCAGAGAAGGGAGGGAGGGAGGGAGGGAGGGAGGGGCTGGGGTCATGGGTGGAGGAATGGAAGGGTGGGGGGGGGACGGTGGGGCAAAGACATTCCAGCACGGGCTTTGAAGCTCAAGCCACAAGCTCACTCTGCGGGAAAGTAAACACTATCATGGCTACAGCAGGGGAGGGAATTAGTTTAGAGGAAGACTGCATTTCCAATGCATTCTCCGGAGCCGCCCCACTGCAATTACTAAGGACGGAGGCTTCAGACACACACACACACACACACGCACACATCACATTAAATTTGGGATGATAGCACAGGGCTCTAACGCAGAAATGACTGACCATGCAAGCCCAGACGCCCTGACTTTCTGATGATTAAAGTGGCAGGCTGTCTACCTGGGAGGTAGAGAGGCACATGCGACGGTAAATAAAAGACTGAAGGGGTTGATGTCTTCGACGGCTGTTTGCTATTGTCGTCATCATGAACGCACACCCACACTTAACTAAATACGGGTGTGATTCAACTCAAAACCATAACATGCGTCATCTAGAAATACACAAGAGGCAGCCAATCCACGATGCATCACTAACGTCCCGGAAAACGTTGCTCTAAATGTGCCACTTTGGTGTGTGTTTATGAAGTGGCCTAACCTGACTAGAGGCATGCGACCTTAGAAGAGGGGGGGGGGGGGGGGTCAGCGACCTGGCTTTAGAGTCAGTTCAGCCTCCCACGCACCAGCCTGTCGTTTCACAACACTGTACTGCTGCTTGGGGTTTATCTGGC
The DNA here is from genome assembly GCF_031168955.1 of Gadus macrocephalus. Taxonomy (NCBI): domain Eukaryota; kingdom Metazoa; phylum Chordata; class Actinopteri; order Gadiformes; family Gadidae; genus Gadus; species Gadus macrocephalus. Next base: position 23,938,222 of record NC_082387.1, read on the forward strand.
CCTGGTCTTTGGGCACCCGGTCGCCTCTCCCCCCAGCCCTTCCCCCCCTCCCCGTTCCACTCCCGGCCAAACGCTTGCGTCACCACATTCAGGTACTCATTGTCTTCTTTTCCGCGTGAAAGTTCATGCATGTTAAAGCACGGCAGAGAGGCTTAGCCTAGTTCTGCGGAATATAACGGATGACGTGCGTCTCGCATTCTGTTTGCGCAATGTCAAAACACATTACATAAATCACTTGTCAATCTACTAAATCGTTTCGATTTAACTTTCACTGTTTGACTCACGCTGATAAGCGTCAACTGCAGCCTGATAAAGAAGTGACAAATGTCTTAGGAACAGTCATAAAAAAAAAATTGCCAACTGTATTCCAACCAACACCGTCATCACTCTGAGAACTTAGATACGCAAGAATCAACACAAACTTCCAGATCAGCCTTGATAAGACCACAACGCACGCTACCTGGCTCAGAGGGACTTCAGTGAGGGCTTACAAACATGGTGTCTCCCAGCCACTTGTTGGGGTTCGTGTTTGTTTATAAAGGACCACTTGAACACAGGCCAGAGAAGAGTATAATGACCGCTGCCAGCGAGACAGTAGTGACTCATGGTCCAGCCGTTCACACATTAGCGGCCAGGTGGAGGTGATGGCCAGTCGTTCACCTTCCCCCCCCAGACCCGAGTATCCCAAGGCCCGCCCTTATGAGAATTCACTGAAGTACTGGGGATAGATGAAACTGGAGGTATGAGGCAGAGTATCAATCCCCCCCACCCCCCCCCCCCCCCTCATGTCCCTCCCTACACCCACATGCCACTGACTCCCACTGAGTCATAAAAAAAAAGAAAAAAGAATACAACGTTTTGAGTCAACTGCCAGAGCTGACCGCAAACACGCCAAACAAAATGAAGCGCTCACACGCTATGCCTATGGAGACTGCCCTCACGCAACCTAGCCAGGAGCTAAATGAGAGCCATGTGTGTGACTGAGCGCCAGTCTGCACGCTACGGCATTCTGGTCCTAAAGAATGTGCGGCTCGCAATTTTTTTTTTTTCCCTGTTGTGCTCATGAGTGAACAAGCGATGTGAGGCACTGCGATCCAAACTGTTGGACGCGGCTTATGCGAAGCTCCCCATCACCTATTGAAACAACAACACGGTGATCGCCGAGGGACGTCTCTAGACTCCAATACGGTCGAGCCACATGTAAATGCAGATGAATGACTTGTGTACAGTCACACCGGGCTGGGGAAAATGCAAACCACTTGAGAGTACCTTGCCCGTGGTCATTACCCGCAGAATGGGGGGGGGGGGGGTGTAATGCTTGAAGGAGATTTACCCATCATGGTTTGGCAGCAACAATAAGGGCTCAGCAGCCACATTCAATTGATTGGTAAAAGGTTTCAGCTGGGTGCACTTGAATAGCCTCATTGGGTCCTTTATGTTGCAAAGTATACATGCATAGGAAGGTATAGCCAAGTCAATCACTGTTGTTTAGTTACATATGGCTAGTGTTCTTTTCTCGTTGAACAGAGCTTATCAAAAACCCTACAAAAAAAAAAGGTGTGACAATCTACAACGAATTTTTCAAAAGTAATCAATTATAATCCAAATGTAATTATAGCTAATTTGATTATGTGAAATGATTCTGTATAAACTCATTACACCGTATTTGAGGTATCCTTATTTTAAAGTTGCAGCCTGCACATCACCAATTAATGAAAAATAAACAGTAGACAGCCAGTTAGCCATGGAAAGGGTTTGAACAACATCCCTAGCCATGTTGGGTAGGGATGCAATATAAGGTTGCTATGCGTTGGGTGCATTTCAGGAGGTCGATGCACTGTTTAGACTGTTGCGGTACATTCCAATAAAGAGTGTCGCTATGCGTTATGATCCTAAAAAATATTTGAATAACGCGCAGCGTAGGAATGAATATTTAATTAACAAATAAGTAAAGGCTGAAGTTCTATTATATATTTTCTTACATATAGTGGATAGATTAAAACCCAATTTTCAGCCATCATCACATCCTTAATATCAAATCACAGGCCAAGTTGGGTGGTGAGGTGTGTAGCCTAGAAGACCCAGCCAAGCTCAGCGAAAAGCCCATCCGTTCCACACCCGAGCTCGGAAATGCGGTCGCTTTACATAAAAGAAAGCCCAGCCGACAAGGTGTATGGTGGTCACCCAGGCGGACACCATCACGCAGCGGTAGCTATGTGGCTCTATGTGCAGGGTCAGCAGCGCTAACCGCTTGCTGACAATGCGCTGCAGCTCAACACTCGCAGCTGCTGCGGCGATGTTCAGCCGGCGCCTCTACGGCACAATACACCGGAACCCGTCGCGTTATCCACACGACTTCACATGCAGCCACCACACGTTACTAGTTGCGTGAACCACAAAAATGATTCAATTGGTGCAACGGGTCAAGGAAAAAAAAAAAAAAAAAAAAGGCAATAATGAATACAAACAGGTTCATGCCGTGTGCTGGGAACAGTACACAAATTACACCGAAGTAGCAGTAATGTATACATTTTCGAAAGTACAGTAGCCAACCAATAATTTGTTTATGATGGGGTATAAAGGAGTCATGCATGACGGGGTAGCCTTGTGATTAAAAAAAAATTGAATACCATTACATAGATGTGTTGTCACGCTATTTAGATTGTATGGTTTATGTAGCGTGTTGCCTCTCCCCTCTACTACCGCCTGTCAGCGGATCGGTCTGGATAGAGACAACACCTACGTTTCCGCTTAGCAGCTCCGACCTCATAATCGGAAACCGCTCTCGGTGTTGACGTAAATTAACCAACACGTAGACGTCTACTTCCGACCGTGGTCGTTCTGTTCACATGGGTCCAAATGGAAATTCCAGACTGTTAAATAGCGTGACAAATCAAAGGACATGCACATGGGGCCAATGACTGACTCAGAGCAAACAAAAGACGCCAATAAAACCTAAATAGTCATAGCAAAAGGCAAATATGTATAAACCAGAAATGCAGATAAACAAATCTCCCATTAAAGAGAATCATTGACTCCAAGCGGTGTTGAAGCGCTGCAAGAGTTACATACGCCATTCAGTAAACGAATAAACTGGACTCAATTAGAAATGTAAAGTACCTGGCCTAATTAGGGAACGAATTACTGTTATTAAAAAAAACAGTGTAGCTTTAAAAGTGAAATTGAAGTGATGCATAAACAGATATTTCAGGAAATATCACCAAACTAAATTCGGGGCAATCTATGAATTCTTCCAGGGAGTAGGTTGTGAACACAGCTGCCGACCGCCTTCACTCCTGCTCTTAACACCACTGGACTCGGATTTCATATTGTGGCTCCGCCTCGTCTTCCTCCCGGAGCCCGACGGCCGGGAGGAATTTGTCGGTCTTTGTTTAAAAAAGGACGAATGGAAAAGACTTTGGAAATTAACTGATCCTTATCCTTCCATTTTCGCCTGTTATGATTAATGCGATCAAAAAGCCAATCGCATTAGGCAAAAACAATGCCCGGTCCTCCATGTCGACGGGGAAACGAGCGCCCACCAGAATATAGTTCTGTTTCACGCAAACTTCCACAAAACTCCCTCAACGAGTTTATATTTCCACCCCAAACCACAGATCACACATTTCCACATTCGTCTTAATATCACAATACAACTTTCTTAAATAAGTTGAGCCTAAAACGGAGGAAATCACAACTTTACATAACAATCCAGGGATCCAACCTGACTATTAAAACACAATAATCAAGAGCCTTAACCGCAGGGGTCGAGGGAGAAGACAAACCGGGAGTCTCTATAGGAAGCGATATGAGCCAAGACCTTGAATCAGATATCAGAAACTAGTTATTGTAAAGTCCATATGTGAACGGTGAGGAGGCTGATCCTAGTCAAGGGGTCGACACATCCAAATTTATTCCAATGAAACGGGCGTTTCTTAACATCCACCAAACCACATTCATTTTATACATGCACATGAATCACAACGCTTAACTGATAAGAAAACAGACATGTGAATAAAACGAGTAAATAGAGTGTCTCCATCAGGTATTCTTTAGTTTAATCCAACATTTCCTGGGAAATCAGCTGTTTCGCTAGCAGGCAGCATCCCCGGCCGCCCTAAACAACAGTCCATTTCTTGCGCTCAGCTACAACTCGACATGAACAGCACGAAATGTGTAAAATACAGGAGATAATGTGCTGAAGCCTACCGCTGTAGAGAATTACGAGTCCGTCCAATCGGATATGGAAGAATAAAAACCAGCCTTGAATGGAAAAACGGGAACGTGAAGCCAAAAGTCAAGGGAGCTCACATCTGCTCCCACAACGGCAAGCAAATGTTCCCTGGGTCAGGACAGGAGTAACTGAGCGTTTAAGATGGCGGCGTGTATTTATAGACCGTACTACACCTTCCGTTGACAAATATCCTTCCCCGAACAAGCGCAAAATAGACATTATAATTTACAGTACTTGTTTGTACAGAATTTTAAACTAAAAACACTTGTGCTATCCACTAGATTAAATATATATGTATATACAATGATTTACACGGGCTAATTCAAATAGAGCCCAATGGCTACATCACGCGTAGGGATACACAGATACATGAAGTTCCGACAGACTACAAACGGAAATCCGATTCCCACAAACCTGAGCAAGAATCCACCAGAAATTCACTTGTTTAATGAATTTCATTTTAAAAGATGAATTAACCAACACAATAAAGCTTGGTGGGTTTTCCCATCAGGTGCACTTTTTACGTGACTTTGTCTCCATCTTCTGCATCATTTAGCCGTCTTCATCAGCAGTACTCCATTGGGCCACCAGATGAAATTATCTATTACATTCTAAATTGCTTATATAATTCTGTGGTTGAGACTCCTGTACTTCAGTATGACTATTAATTATTCGTACCATTTTATGTAAGAAAATGAAATCCATTGAACTCTCAAAGTATCTTTATTGTGTGTATTTCTTTCTTTACTTACATGTATTTGACCATCCATGCTCCTGTGCAGGTAATACAATTGTGATTATATGCTATTTGGCAACACCCTTTTTGTTGGGAAAAATAATTAAAAGAGAAAAGAGATTCATTCAAATCTTTGTGGATCATTTAATCACATAATCATTTAATTTTCAAATATCTCTTTCTTGCAAACAGACCGCGGGAAAAAGCTCAACATTATCCATCGCAACAACTGTGAGCCAACTAACACCCTCCCCCCCTTCTAACTCTGTGCTCGGTGAAAATGTCTGTGCGCCTCTGACGATCATACAGGTGAAATACTGCAGTGAGTTCAGCATTGAGGGATGTTGACTAAACATAACATAATGCGGTGCAGTGTGTCTCACCATGAGGATGTACTAAGTGACTTCATGGATTACGAATTGGCTGCGTGCCCTGGTTTTCACGTACCCTCGAAGGCTGATAGGAGACCCTAGACTAGTAGGTGTGAATGGTGACTCAGTGACCACCATTGCCACGGGATGGTTTATCCTTTTTGGTCTCCCATTCCCATAGTCAGCTGCTACCAGCTATCGCTCCAACTCTACACAGAAAGAGGCCTGAAGAAAGAAGATGGATGGATTGTTGCTATGGTGATCCTTAACCAGTTTGTAACATTCCACCATTCCTGTTTTTTCTATCCGGACAGAGCGGCGGAAGCTACCAGTGGCATGTATTATTTGGATTTTTCTTTTTTGTGGCAGCACCAACTTTATGCTGGAGCTACTGCAGTAAAATTACTATTTAACAGCTCCCACACAGGTTCTAATCCAAACAGTGGAAATAGGCCAGAGAGGTTTGTGTGTGTTTGCGTGTGTCTGTGTGTGTGTGTGTGTGTGTGTGTGTGTGTGTGTGTGTGTGTGTGTGTGTGTGTGTGTGTGTGTGTGTGTGTGTGTGTGTGTGTGTTTGTTTGTGTGTCTGCGTCTGCGTGTGCGTGTGTGTGTGTGTGTGTGTGTGTGTGTGTGTGTGTGTGTGTGTGTGTGTGTGTGTGCGTGCGTGCGTGTGTGCGTGCGTGCGTGCGTGAGTGAGTGTGTGTGATGAGAGACATGTGTGTCACTCACATGTTCATTTAGTAACAATTCCAAATGAGATGTCTATACACAGAGACTTTATTACTTGAAGTGAATCAAATTCCTGTCAAGTGGTTACTCTGTTTTCAATACCAACCAGGAAGAACAGTTATATAAATACTTTTTTAGTTTTATCAATATGGTGCGATTTTGGGGTCTGTTGCTAAATTAAGCCTTTGACCGAAGCAGATTATAATAGTTGAATATG
>NC_082387.1:23954505-23957005 GCF_031168955.1 Gadus macrocephalus
GTTTAAAAAATAATGACCGAACTTTGTCTTTTTTGTTACAAAAACTTTGCGTTAGGTCATCGATTGTCTTTAGTGTGGTTTTTCACGGTGTACCCTCTCTCCCTCTCCCTCTCTCTCCCCCTCTCTCTCTCTCTCTCTCTCTCTCTCTCTCTCTCTCTCTCTCTCTCTCTCTCTCTTTCTCGCTCTCTGTCTCTCTCTCTCCCTCTCTTTCTCTCGCTCCTTCTCTATCACTCTCCTTGTCTCAGCATTTCAACATTACCTTAACAAAAGCCTCATACACACAGCCTAGCACACACGTGCATGCACACACACACACACACACACACACACACACACACACACACACACACACACACACACACACACACACACCCCCCACACACACACACACACACACACACACACACACACACACACACACACACACACACACACACACACACACACACACACACACACACATACACACTCAAACCGATCGACTCAAGCTAGCCCAAGACACGACGAGACAAAATGGCTGAATGGTGTTAGCGGTAGCTGCCTCTTTATGTCCCCTAATCAGGCAGCACTAACATGTGTCAACACTACACCCACACCCAACCCTATAGAATAGACAACATGGTCCCAGTGACAGGGAAAACAGCTGGACAAATGTTCCTGAACAATTGTGATCTTTAAATACGAACCAAACAAGGGTCCATTTCCAATCTGGCTCAGTTCCTTACTGAACATGCATACAAATCAGTTTGAGCTTGGGAGAAAAATATGAAATAGATTTTCTCCTAAAGCTAGCTGTTTTAAGGTAAATATAACAGTATCCTGTGTGTGTGTGTGTGTGTGTGTGTGTGTCTGTGTGTGCGTGTGTGTGTGTGCGTGTGTGTCTGTGTGTGCGTGTGTGTGTGTGTCTGTGTCTGTGTGTGGGTGTGTGCGTGTGTGCGTGCGTGCGTGCGTGTGTGCGTGCGTGTGTGCGTGTGTGCGTGCGTGCGTGCGTGCGTGCGTGCGTGCGTGCGTGCGTGTGTGCGTGCGTGCGTGCGTGTGTGTGTGTGTGTCTGTGTGTGTCTGTGTGTGTGAGGTTATATAGGATGGGAGGTTTATAATGGGTACTTCACTGTGGCAGTGTGGACCAACATCGTTTGAAGTGTGCAGATTCGATTCCCAGCCACTACTGTATAGGGGCTTACGGTGTACTGGGGTTTAAATCTCGGGCCTCACGATGATTAGATTCGATTGCAATTCCTACAGGAAATGATTCAGTGCATAATGAGATCTCTGATTTGCCCACAGTTCAATTACTTAGATGGGACGCAATCTATTATGGCAGAATGTTTTTTTTATGCGTTGCATACATTGTACACGGAGTATCAGTTTTATCAGACAATCCACTGTGAAAACAACATCGCTAGTTATTAATTCTCAATTGTTACATTTGGATTTTCAAATTGAATCTCCACTTAAACAAATCAACCATAATCGATTTGAACAATCCAATTCGATTCGGTTGGATTGTCTATTCTCTATTTATTAATCTATTTATCATAATGGAGTGATGCAATTTAATCTCTTGTTTCTTATCAGGCTTGGTAGTATAGATATATAAACCTTCAGACACCCTTTCAGTTTATTCTTGGTGGAAAATGGTTTTCTTCAATGGATGAAATGGTCCTCCAACGTACGCAGAAGTTTTAACCTATACATACATAACTGATTTAAAAGACCTCTAGCTTGAATAGAAACAGTGTATTATAAAGGCCCACAACCAGCACTCCTTCACATTCATCCAAATGTAATAGCTTTAAAAAAATATTCAAAATGTAATGGAAAGTGATATGTCTTTAATACATATATGTCTTTAATACATATATGTCTTTAATACATATATGCCTTTTATACACCATAGTATAATACACAGTTAAAAAAGATACATAGTTAATGACAAGAAGTTTCTCATTATGTAAAGTTAATATTCTATGCTAACCTGTGAGAGAATGAGAGTCATACTAAGAGAGAGAAAGATGGAGAGAGAGAAAGATGGAGAGAGAGAGAGACAGGGACAGAGAGAGAGAGAGAGAGAGAGAGAGAGAGAGAGAGAGAGAGAGAGAGAGAGAGAGAGAGAGAGAGAGAGAGAGAGAGAGAGAGAGAGAGAGAGAGAGGGGGGGGGGGGCAGAGAGAGAGAGAGAGAGAGAGAGAGAGAGGGGGGAAGGCAGAGAGAGAGAGAGAGAGAGAGAGAGAGAGAGAGAGAGAGAGCTAAATACATAGCAGTAGCTTCTGCTACCACAACTACACATTTCCCGAGATCACCTTCACCACAAACACTCCCAGAACGCACAACAACCATGGAGAAGGAAAGGACGCAAGGACACATGGTCAATTATTCACGTGTGTACTTTCTTTTCTTCTCTCTCGTCCCTGACATTATATCATCTTGTCTTCAATTATCACAAGTTTGTATTCAATGTCATCTCATTGGGATTTTTAATTGTTTCCCCGCTGCTGTGGCTGC
>NC_082387.1:23961153-24073653 GCF_031168955.1 Gadus macrocephalus
GCAGTTAACAAGCGCTCCAACCCTCACTAAGAACAGAGCAGTGATGGTTGAACCACAGTGAACTGCGGGAATTAGGTTCTTATGATATGAAAAGAACTGTACACCTATATTATGTCCATATGATTCACATACACACTCAAATTAGCATTGTCCATCGAATATCGGGAAAGCGTGGGTGTAAAAATAGCCATTGCCATCTTGTATTTCATTGACAATATCTCCCAAATCATACCTATGTTTCTCTCTGTAGCCTACATTATTTTGGACGATAAAACCCATTTGTTACGCGGTTTCTTTTGATAGATACGTCGTTTCTGTTTAAATGATTGTATTATTATGCAACTAGTTATTATTAGACTTTCCGTCTCTTTCCCTAGGAGGGTAAATGTTGATAATAAACCGACTAACACACACACAACACAAACACACACTAAATCGGTTCTTGTTCCCTTCCCGCCCAACCCATGCCAGGTGACATTTATTTTATTTTGTCGATTTTTATAGATCAAACCATTGGCAAAGTCGAGCAGGGGGGTTGAAAGAAAAAGGAATAAACCTACTAAACTAAAAAGATATTGAATCAGTCAACATGCAGGTTTTCCTGTATCTCTCTCTTACATTATGAGCAGGTCCATTTTGACAACACACCACACACATTCACTCTTACACACCCTCACACCTTTTGTAAATTTAAATCATAATTATTATTATATTATTATTATTATTATTATTTTATTATTATCCTGGACCCTTCTCTCTGCATGTTTAACTTCCTCTCCCTTTCTTCAGTGGATCCACCGTCTGTCCGGCTTCTCTCTGCGGTCGCGGAGCCCGACTTGACTTTCTCTTTGTGTTCTGATGTCGGCCGCCCCCTCTCCACACCACTACATGAGAGAGAGAGAGAGAGAGAGAGAGAGAGAGAGAGAGAGAGAGAGAGAGAGAGAGAGAGAGAGAGAGAGAGAGACAGAGACAGAGACAGAGACAGAGAGAAAGAGAGAGAGAGAGAGACAGAGAGAGAGAGAGACAGAGACAGAGAGACAGAGCGAGAGAGAGAATGAGCGAGAGACAGAATAAGAGAGAGAGACAGAGAGAGACAAAGAGATAGAGAGAGAGAGAGAGAGAGAGAGAGAGAGAGAGAGAGAGAGAGAGAGAGAGAGAGACAGAGAGACAGAGCGAGAGAGAGAACGAGCGAGAGACAGAATAAGAGAGAGAGACAGAGAGAGAGAGAGAGAGAGAGAGAGGAGAGAGAGAGAGAGAGAGAGAGAGAGAGGTGAAAGTGTTGGTTGATGTTGGCTGGGTGCGGATGGTGGGCTAGGAGGGTGCTGGGTGATGGGGAGGGAATGAGGGGGGGGGGGTTAACTTGTTATCAGCTAGAGAGGGGGAGGGGTGAGAGAGAGAGAGAGAGAGAGAGAGAGAGAGAGAGAGAGAGAGAGAGAGAGAGAGAGAGACATATACACGCAGTGAGAGAGTGACAGAGTGAGAGAGAGGTACAGAGAGCTTCAAGTCATCTGCTGAAATATTTATGCCGGTGCCAGTGAGCGATCCCATTCCCCGCTCAGCAGGCGGCAGCCGTTTGATACGTCCATCTCTCGACCAAATCTTATCTCTCTCTCTCTCTCTCTCTCTCTCTCTCTCTCTCTCTCTCTCTCTCTCTCTCTCTCTCTCTCTCTCTCTCTCTCTCTCTCTCTCTCTCTCTCTCTCTCTCTCTCTCTCTCCCTCCCTCGTGTGCGCAAGGTTATGAGCTCTTAATTGCAGACCCACAGTATGAGTCTGCCTGCCTTGTCTGTTTGTCTGTCTGTCTGCCTGCTTGTATGTCTGATTCTCTGACTGTCTGTGTGTCTGCCTGTCTCTCGGCTCTGAAGTGCAAACCCTGCCTCTACAACAAAACTAAGACCTATTACTGGGCTCCAGCGTGGCTGTATATACTGTAACTGATGCTATTTATACCATTACGCAAAATGTCAACACAACATCAAATAACCGATATTTGCAATAGCGCATAACCTTTGAATGAACAAAAGAAAAAAAAAAATGTTTACGGTTCTAATAACAAGCTGTTTATCCTGGACGCGTCCACGATCACATTTAGCCGGGCCAATCCAATCAAAACTCTCGTCCGTCGAGCTGATGCCAATCATACGAAGAAACAAAAAAAAAATGTGGAAGGTGAACAATGGTTTTAATGGTTCAGACCAGCCTTGCAGTCCAACAATAGAGTACCCCTGCTGGGTGTGATATTATGCAGATCCACCAAGGGAAGTGCTCTGTGTTTCATGAATCCCATGATGCAATAACAGGCAAGGGGAAGCCGAGCTATGGGGACACTTTGTGTTAATAAAGGTAAATCATTGCAATCGTTTATTTTTTAAAGTTGCCCGAGCGCTATTCAGACTTTAACGGCTACAGCGGTATTACAACACAACATAGCCTTGAGTAAAAATAGTTTCACCGTGTTTTAGTTATACAATGTTTTATTTAAAATGCAATTACTGTTTACTTTTTTCACCTGCTTGTCACACATTCGTTTCTGCTCAGCAAAATAATACTTTGTATGAACATCAGCAAGTTATGTGGAAATTCTGGATAATTTATTGTAATTTAAACAACACACACAAAAATCAATCTGCCACAGACCCTACAGTCACATTCTAGCAGAAAGAACATGTTAGACACATTTGGCTTGGTGGTGATTTGGTGGGAAAGTCCCTTGAGACAAGATGGAAAAATTAGTAGGCTACCGACCACTGAGACCGAAGGGACAGCGCCATCTCTGGTACAACTTTGTACGTTCACGGCAGGTCACTTGCTATTAATTTCGGCCAATCAGAATAAGTCAACAGCCGATGTCGGTGTTCGGATCGCTGGTTTGGCGAGTCGTCTGCTTAGTATGTTCGGTTATAGTACAGGGTTACTTTAATGACAACAAATACATTTGTCCTATATATTGGAAATCTAAGGCCTTGTGAGGAGTTCTTTGCTTCCTGCAGAAGTGGTGGTTCAAACTCAATCCCCCTATAGACACGAGCGGACAACCACGTCGTTGTTCTCCTCACACTTTGACCCGGGCTCTTCTCATTCATAAAATTAGACAGGGTTTTCCTTTTTGGTTCATCTCTCAACTCGAAGAAGAAGTGCATCAGAATAAGATGGGATCTGAGTTTTATGGTCACATCACATGGCTTCTAGAAATGAGGAAACGTGTTCCTAGAATTGTACAGAAAAAAGCGTCCTCTATGTATGGTGTGTAGTTGACAGGCTCCCTCCCTGTGGAGAGGAACAAGCGGTAATAGTAGCGTTAGCAGGCTAGCTCGTACCCTCCGGTGAACCGCACGTCTTTATTTAGAACTGATGGCAAAGCATGTGGTTTCAGCAGGGAGGGGTTGGACCTGTGGTAGCTAGGGATGTGAGTGTGTGTGTGTGTGTGTGTGTGTGTGTGTGTGTGTGTGTGTGTGTGTGTGTGTGTGTTGTTGCAGTATGTATTTGTGTGTGTGTGTGTGTGTGTGTGTGTGTGTGTGTGGATTAAAAAAATAATCTTCCACAGCAGGAAGCCACGCTGGCCAATTACTTAGTAACATCTGTGCTGGCAGCCATGCATCAGTGTGTGTGTGTGTGTGTGTGTGTGTGTGTGTGTGTGTGTGTGTGTGTGTGTGTGTGTGTGTGTGTGTGTGTGTGTGTGTGTGTGTGTTGAGTTTCGTGTGTTAGAAGTTTGGTGTTTTTTGCATCTCCATGCAGAGTAAGTGGCTAGTAGTGGTGGGTACAGCTGTGTATCTGGGGGTATACGTGCGTGCGTGCGTGTGTACGTACGTGCGTACGTGTGTCTGTGTGTGTTTGTGCCCAGGAGTAGAGCAGCTGACAGTGGTGAGGCTTTGTGTTAGAGAGCGATGGGAAATATAAAGGCTCCATGATAAAACAGCAGAGGTGACAGAGACAGAGAGACAGAGAGAGAGAGAGAGAGAGAGAGAGAGAGAGAGAGAGAGAGAGAGAGAGAGAGAGAGAGAGAAAATGCAAGCGTTCGGTCACTTCTACTCCTTGCCCTTTAAGTAATCTTCTTCGTGCACACTATTAGTTTGGATAGGGTTCGGTCATGCGACGCCATGACAACCAGCCAGACATAGGGTCAGTGTGTTGCAGATGGAAGGCAGGATGAACAGCTTCAGAGAGACACACCATGTGAATGTGATCGAGTACTCAGGGTGCATTCATTCGGAAGAATATGACTCTTATGTGGTACTAGCTCACACTCTCTTGTCTAGCCTGTTGCAAAGGGACAGAATGAGCAGAACAAATTGATGTTTTAGATAAATATGAGTAGGCGTGGCAGTTGGGAGAATCATCGCTTTAAGAAGGTACTACTTGAGAAGTACCTCGACATTTTCTATGTATTCTGTTCTCGAAAAATCTATGGTTGTCAATTGAATCAGCCCGGGTTTCATTTCAAGCACGGAAAACAACAAAAATGAAAATAATGGAAAAGCATGCCGTCTCCCTCGTACTCCTCTCTCTCCATTGCTTCATCGATTTCTGCTGAAGACCTTGACCTCCGCCACGACCATATCCAAGCTGAGGAGAAGAAAATTTCATCAATCTATTTTTTCATTGATTAACTTTTAAGATGTGACTCTCCAGGCACACTATGAAAGGATCAACCGAAAGGAAGCTAATTGTTCTCGATCACTGCGGACCACACAGTCGAACACTCCCATCCATCTTGGCTAGCGAAGCGTAGCCTTGTTAGCTTCAATTCCCTTGAATTAAACTAAATCAATAGAATGAGAAGGGAGAGAAAAAAGGGCAGAAATGAATAAACTACTTTTAAGATTAAGATTTGAATGCTTCTTAACAGTCTTGTAAATTACGTTTGTGTTGAATCCACCCGACTACAGTGCATTCAATCGTCGACAATGCTGAAAAAGAATTGCTTTTTTTCTTTCAGTTAACCCTACAGATTATTGTCATTCATTAATTTACATTTGTTTTTGTGTTAAACCGCATTCATTTAGCAATAGGATCAAATGATAGCCCCACGTGATGAACTGGATTAAAACCACAGAATGAACATAGACACAGAGAGGATAAGATTGCTAAATAGTATTGACTTTGCGATGTGCGCATCATTAACGGCTAGGCAAATTTATAATAGGTCTTCTATGTTAAAATAAATTTGAATACATACACACACACACACACACAAATTAATGTAAAAATGTAATTAAATCTTGGAAAAGTTAGAAGTTTATAAGTAAATAATAGAAAGAAAAGAGCCTGTTAAAATATAAGAATTGTTGGGTACCATGTAGTGTGTTGAAGATGGTGGATTCTCATATTTTTATGACAACTTTAACTTCTAATCGGAGCAGTCCCATATCAGAGGAGGTGGGTCAGTATTCTTAGTGGTAATATTGTCACCACAGTAGCCCTCAATGGTCTTTTGCACAGGAAACCATCCTGTGTAAAACATGCACACACAACACTGGTCCATCGATCCTATCCATATAGCTCAAGGGCCAACGTATTGTTAACCAAGCAATGTCCAGCGAGCACAATAACAAATACGCACAAGTATTCCGGGTGATCCGACGGCGAACATTGCAAGCAGCAACCAAATACTTCAACTGATTGCAGCGTTCTGTTTGCAATCTAGCAACCGAGTGTTCAGGTCCGGGGAACGGCCCTATGCCAAGTAGGTCTCTGCCAGACTCCTGAGTCAAACAGAAGATAAATGATCACATATTTCCTGCATGGTCCAATTATTGAATCATGGGTCAAGCATTTGGGCTATATTATGGGAAGGTAAGGTAAAGGTAAAGGCATATATGATCGCCATACTGCGGTGACCTTATAGGAAGACTGGGGAGTGGCCTATATCTGTGGGTTTGCTGCCATCTAAAGGAAAAAATATAGGCCTATAACGCTTTTGTAATGCACTGTTTATCTATCTATCCACCCCTACTTCCATCCAGCCATCTATCCATCCAACTCATTGCCGTGGAGAGCGATTATTGTTTTCTGACCTCTCTTTTGAATGGATGGATGTAAAACTGTGTTTTCACATAAACGCTTACATCACAGTACCAGGAAGTAACATGGTCTTCTCATCACATTGTGCTTCCTCATGGATTTCAACCTGGACAAAAGGGTCTAAAAGTAGTTGAGTGTATAGGTTCCTCTTAAGATCAAATAAGCCCTGGTTGCGCTGTGTCATTTATAGCCATTAGGCAGCAGCACATATAGGAAATCTATTGGCTCGGAGAGAAATGCTCTGGTGAGCGCTCCCGCTCCACTGTATTGACAATGCTTGACCATTAATAAGCAATGGAGCCCATACAGGATGGACCTTATAGCTCACGTGGAGGGGACTGAGTGCGAGACAGTGTGTATATGCTGCCCCCTGTTGGTCACTATAATCATCTGCGTTCTCTCGGTCCGTTTTATTAATCTGATACTGAACATGATTAAATTTCCCACATGGAGATGTGAAGTTTGACCTTTTGAGTCACTTTGGAACGATCTCATCCATTTGTTTCACCGACACATGACAACATTTAAATATTAGAAAGCCTTATTAATGAAAACGCTTGATTAATTAAAGTCAAAATTATCAATCGAAAAGCTTTTTAATCGCACGCTGAGAGACGTTTTCATACACAGAAACAAGGGCGTGTACAGGCACACACACACACACACACACACACACACACACACACACACACACACACACACACACACACACACACACACACACACACACACACACACACACACACACACACACACACACGCAAATCTATCCACAACATCAATCACTTTCAGTCACAGAAGGTTGCTCTTGCAGCCTTGAACTGTGAATACTAATGTAAAAAACATGTTATCTAATTAAATATGAAACTAAATTAAAGCTACAAGCCACCGGGAGACCGAAATCAAAAGGGAGAGGGTCGAAATAGAACACCTATTCCGTTCTTTTGACCCTGGTCCATAAGTACTGTAAACGTGTAAACATATCCCCATAGATACTCTCCTCATCAAGGCCCCACTCTACAGACGGAGAAGCCTGTTTCCTGGGTACACCGTCCTCCCCACCCTACAGACGGAGAAGCCTGTTTCCTGGGTACACCGTCCCTCCCACTCTACAGACACTGCAGCCTGTTTCCTGGGTACACCGTCCTCCCCACTCTACAGACACCGCAGCCTGTTTCCTGGGTACACCGTCCTCCCCACTCTACAGACACTGCAGCCTGTTTCCTGGGTACACCGTCCCTCCCACTCTACAGACACTGCAGCCTGTTTCCTGGGTACACCGTCCTCCCCACTCTACAGACACCGCAGCCTGTTTCCTGGGTACACCGTCCCTCCCCACTCTACAGACACCGCAGCCTGTTTCCTGGGTACACCGTCCCTCCCACTCTACAGACACTGCAGCCTGTTTCCTGGGTACACCGTCCCTCCCACTCTACAGACACCGCAGCCTGTTTCCTGGGTACACCGTCCTCCCCACTCTACAGACACTGCAGCCTGTTTCCTGGGTACACCGTCCTCCCCACTCTACAGACACCGCAGCCTGTTTCCTGGGTACACCGTCCCCCCCACTCTACAGACACTGCAGCCTGTTTCCTGGGTACACCGTCCCTCCCACTCTACAGACACCGCAGCCTGTTTCCTGGGTACACCGTCCCTCCCACTCTACAGACACTGCAGCCTGTTTCCTGGGTACACCGTCCCCCCCACTCTACAGACACTGCAGCCTGTTTCCTGGGTACACCGTCCCTCCCATAAGCCCCTCCCTGGCAGGACGACGGACGAGCCAAGCCCCGGCAGCGAGGGCTTCCTCTACTGGAGGAGCCGCCCCGCGCCCCGACAGAGACCCTCTGCACACCCAGCATGGAGGGAGCCGCAGTGGCCCCCCCCGGGCGGTCCCCGGGCCCCTCACCACCGGACAACTACCCCTCCATGTCCTCCACCCTGGCCTTCGATCAGCACCTGGCGGCCAGCCCCAAAGGACTGCTGCTCCTGGCCGAGATGGTAAGTGAGAGTGTGTCGAGTGTGAGCAGGAGAGTGTGAGTATAAGTATGACAGAATGGCTGTGAGTAGTGTGAGTATGAGTATGAGGGTGTGAGTATAAGTATGACAGAATGACTGTGAGTAGTGTGAGTATGAGTATGAGGGTGTGAGTATAAGTATGACAGAATGACTGTGAGTAGTGTGAGTATGACAATGACTGTGAGTAGTGCGAGTATGAGTATGAGAGTGTGAGTATGACAGAATGACTGTGAGTAGTGTGAGTATGAGTATGAGAGTGTGAGTATAAGTATGACAGAATGACTTTGAGTAGTGTGAGTATGCGTGAGTGTGCATATGAGTATACATGTAAGCATTGCAGAATGATTGTGAGAAGTGTGAGTATGATTATGAGAGTATGAGTATAAGTATGACAGAATGACTGTGAGTAGTGCGAGTATGAGTATAAGTATGAGAGAATGACTGAGTAGTGTGAGTATGAGTATGAGTATAAGTATGACAGAATGACTGAGTAGTTTGAGTATGAGTATAAGTATAAGTATGACAGAATGACTGTGAGTAGTGTGAGTGAGTATGAGTATGAGAATATGAGTATAAGTAGGAGAGAATGACAGTGAGTAGTGCTAGTAGGAGTTAGATTGAGTAAGTTTAAGTATAAGAGTATAAGTATGAGAGAGTGTGACTAGGAGTGAGTGTTTGTATGAGTATTCAATTTGTCTGTAGAGAAAACGGGGACAAAATCGAATAGTGATGGCTCTAGTAAAAACGTAACACAAAGGGCAGGATTAACCATCGAATACCATTGTATCAATGCCCTTTTTTTAAGTAAAATAAACTCGTGAAACATAACTTTAGTGTTTTCAACGTTCCAATATAAATGGTCTTCTTGCTGTTCACATGCAGCAGCCAATAGAGATGGATGCACATTTATGTAAACAGAACACAGTTCCTATGTTATCACATCCCTGCACATCCCACTCTTTTTGATCAAATCAGGAAGTTTACCAAACACAAAGCCATCCGCAGGACCTCTTCCTCCCTCTGCCTCAACATGCCCTTCCTTTCCCCAGTGAGCTGCAGGCTGAGATTTGGTAGGAAAGGTACAACCCCAAGATACCAGTTATCAGACCCTGGAGATGTTGCATTGACACATTCTATTTAGATAGAGCTTTGTTTTCCTATATCATGCACTGTCTAATGCCTTTGCGAGGAACACAAGTAAAATCCTTTAGAAGATATACATATACCGCAAGCTAGGTGCTTTAAGCATTGCTATCGGGTGGTTGCTATAACCACCAATACACACACCTCTTGGCCAGGTCATTCTTGCAAAGGAGATTTCAATCTCAACCTTTGTTCTCTACCTGGATAAAGGATTAATTGAATTGCTATGAATGAAAGAGGAACAATACAACCGTCTGCTTTTGTTAGCTGCCATCTTAAGGTTAAACATGCTATTTTGAACACTTCATGAGAGAAAGAATGCCATTTTCATATAGTCTTTATCGCGGGCGGTCTTGAACTTTCTGGGAGTGTTTTTGGTCTTTCTGTAACCTCTTTCAAGCTGAAGTGCAAATGATTCTAACAACGACGATTCAATGACACAAAGTAGCAAGCCTGATGTCCTTAGAATGAAATAATCCTAAATCCTACTGATTAATGTAGCCTTGTAAATACAACCAGCAAGTGGGTATTTTGTATGCGTTTCCTTTTATGTAAAGTATGAAACTCGCATGACCCTTAAGTCGCAGTCACAGTACATGGAGTCTCATATTCAATTCCAAACACAGTCATGTCGACTCCACTGCAATCAAATGGATTTGGGCCAGAAAAACCTTTTCCTGTCTGAAACCAAACAAGGGAGAATTGTTTTGTGGCGGGGCAGGAAGGGAGTGTTGTCATTGAAATAGGAAATCACTGCAGCTATTCATTATATATTTCTCTATTCAAGAAATAGTTTTCCCTTTAACAGTTGAGTGGCAACAGCAGACAACTGTGGAATATGATTGTGTGAAGTGCGGTTTAAAATCTAAACCATGAAATGGACAGGGGCAGTAAACTGGAAACAAACAATATTCACAGGCTGCATTTCAACTCACTTATATAGGACATACTTAATACCTGATAAATTAGTCTCAAGTAATAGCTCTTAAGTCATGCCTACAGCACCTGTAGGCCATCCAGCCCTCGGGAACCACTTCTGCCCTTCTCTTCCAGACGGGCGGTCTTCTGGTCTGGGTTCTGATCGGCGGGACGGAGTACTCCAGCGTTCCTGCGTTGGGCTGGGTGATGTTTGTGGCCATCCTCTGCTGGGTTCTCACCATCGGCCTCTTCATCGTCTTCCTCAGCCGGGCTCACATCAGGGCTACATGGGTCCCGTGGAACAAAGTGGTAACCAAAGACAAAGCCGTCAAAGTACTGACAAAAATGGCCGCAACTTTAACTGGGTCACCGTAAAACATGCAAAAGCCTTTCTGGTTCTATTATATGTGCACAAATATACATATGAACTGTTATGCTTTACAGAGGAGGTGAATTTGCGGACACACACACACACACACACACACACACACACACACACACACACACACACACACACACACACACACACAGTCTATGTTTTAATAATCGTATGTATGCTTTATCCTCCTTCTAGTCTGTGTGTTTTAATGGCAGTGCCACTGTGCTGTATCTGGTGAACGCAGCAGTAAGCACGGCGTCAGTCAGCAGAGCCACCAGGGGGCGCCACAACTACAATTGCTGGGCATCATCTGCGGTAGGAACTATCTTCTTCTGTTGGGACTTTACAAAGTATTGGTAAAGACTTTAACAGTATTTTCACGTAATTTCAGTCATTTTTGCATATTATGCCTTTAAATCTACTTCCCCACCTTAACTGGCAAAATGTAATGTTGTCATATAGGCTTCATTAACACAAAATCACATTTGGGGGGCCAACTCACCGGAAGTATTTCTCACACCTGAGGCTGTATCCCCGTTCCCTCGGTCAAGCCCCCGCTGGCCGCAGCATCATTAGTTCGTTTCCATGGTTCGTTTGCCCGTTAGTGAGTTGGTAGGGAATCATTCTCCTAATCGCTATGTAGTAGTAGCTACTACTAGTAGCTAAACCATATCCACGCAAAGTGACGTGTATGTGTCGCATAAACATAAACACGCAGACATGTGTTTGACAGTGTAGTAGGCTAGTTGCATAACGAACCAGTCCTAATGGGAACCGCTATGCATCCTGGGATATATATATATACACACACACATATTGTGTGTGTGTATATATATATATCTATATCTATATATAGATATAGATATATAGATATGTGTGTGTGTGTGTGTGTGTGTGTGTGTGTGTGTGTGTGTGTGTGTGTGTGTGTGTGTGTGTGTGTGTGTGTGTGTGTGTGTGTGTGTGTGTGTGTGTGTGTGTGTGTGTAAATATCAAATGAATGCCTTGTGTCGTGTTTATGTCAATAGCCGTTTCCACTTTACCGTAATGTCTATCCCTTCCCCTCCCCGCTGCTTTCAGCTCTTTGCGTTCCTGACGACACTGTGCTATGCAGGAAGTAGCTGGCTCGGCTACAGGGTCTGGAGAGCCGGCGGAGAGGAGCAGTAGCTCTGTCTGTCACCCTGGGAGACTCAATGAGGGTTTGGAACCAACACCACCATCCCGCACTGACTATCAAGATATAGTTATTATGTCATGACGGTTTGGAAATTAAACGATATTTGTATTTAATGTAATTCATATGAAACAACAGATGGTCCTTCACATACACCTGCACGATGGAACTATCTTGGGCTTCTGGGCTATCAGATTGCAGTGTGGCTGTGTGTGTGTTCATGTGTTTAGTGTATTCTAATCTATTGCTTAGCTTGGAGATGGTTGTTGCTGTCATTTGGACAACTCTCTCCACACCTTGAAACCCTTAAAATAAAGCCGCAAAAAGGCAATAGACCAACTGACAGACTGTTACAAAATTGTAAAAAAACAAAAAAACAAAATACTTTTTTAATAAATCCATGTAGATTGAAAGTTTTAAATTGAGTCTTTTAAGCCTTACATTTTTGAGATGCCATTATTATTTTATTGATTTTCCACACATGACATTTAATATGACGTCAGAGAAAACAAAACACCAGACACACACTAACACAAAACCAAGGTCAGCAACAATTCATTAGTAGTTTTAACATCTCAAGCTTCTGTGGATATTTAATTGAGCCATGATTTAAAAGAATAAAGTGTCGAGGCAGATCTCACATGTATCAAGGATTGACCCCTGAAGCCAAAGGTTGCCGTTCGGCCAGGGATGGTTTTAATTTGGAGGTGTACAATATGTTCTGGCAAAATGATCTCGATGATTCGATCGTCGGGATTTCTTGAAGACAACAAAATATTTGATCAAAATTTTGGTAACTTTAATAAGCCTTGAGTTCAATTTAGAGACTAGTGTGTAGATACAATTACTAGTAGTTAGGATTTAGTTTGCAACAGAGGAATGAAGCCTCACCCATTACTACCAACATAAGTGAAGTGGTCTAAACACACCTACCTCATAACTCATCCCGGTTTTGATTCCAATCACACCACAGAAACAAAGATCTGATTATGCTTATTGTGTTCTATCGCTTAATAGGAAATCTTCAGAACTCAAAAGTCGGATGTACTTTTAAGCATTTGGTTAGGAAGTACTATTTCCATAACCCTCCGGGGCTAAGCCCCAATGGGCTCCCAGCGATGTTATCCCACCGCCATCGAACCGCCCACTCAAAATCCGAAGCTCTGCCTCTTCATGCTCGGGGTAAAAGTTGAAGGACTTCTGCAAAAACAGAAAAAAATAGGAAGCAATTCAGACAGAGGTAAAATATCAATAAGTAAATACAAAAAAGATAAGAATGAACGGAGAAATAAATTAATGAAAGAGAACCAGAACTGGCTGGCCTGCGATGAGAGAACGTCCGCTGCTTGTCCCAAAAATCAACTGATAGATGTAGTGGGATGTGTGGTATTTTCCAGACACCTGTAATATTAACATGCATTGTTATAATAGTAAAACGGTTGTGTACAGTACAGTGATAAGGCCTATATGAAAAAAATTACAAATGGTTGGCAGGACAATGATTGACAAGAACATAGTATAGACGCATTTTAACCTGAGTAATGGTCTCTCCTTCAAATAGGTCCAATCTCAGTGGGGCGTGGACAGCGCGACCAATGAGACGGTCCCACCTGGTGCCGTAACGCAACTGCAAACTAGAAGAACAACATGGGAAAACTGTGTCAAAAGTTTAACAGCATAAAATAAGCACGCAAAGGGACACCCACGCACAAACACACACTTTACGAATCTATTATGTTGTAAAATAATAATAACAATAACCATTCAAGTTTTAACTACAAAAATCATATTAATCACAATAAAAGGGGAGGGGGTTTCCTAAAATAAGGTTAACAGTCTTGCTCAAGTCTAGAGTACAAATTCTTGACCAGGAGGAGCAGAGGGTCAAACTGACCCTGCCTCCATTTTCCCAGACAAGCTGCTCTCTGTGGTCATCTAGCGTAGATGTAGTCAGACTGAGAGGTACAGTAAGTCTTACCCAGCAATGTAATTTCCAGGGTGCTCCCAGACTTTCACGCCTGTGATGCTTCCTTCTCCTGAGGTCACGAAGGGAGTTCCACGACCGGATCCAAGGGCTGGAGAGTAGGAGTAGTACTCATTGGCTGAAGATAATGAGAGAAGGACAATATATATCTTAGCATAGCTTCAGTATAATAGATATGACATAACTACTTGCACCGACAGGTCAATGTAATTGTAATTTCAAAGAAACAGTGTAGCCAAACGTGGAAAAAAAATGAACAACTAATAAAACAACACAAATTATTGCAGTTCTTCCTTCCATCTGGAATTTGTATCTGAGAATCTCATCAGCTGATTCATGACCAATGGCAAGACTATACAGTCCAACCAGTCATAGGTATGGACCAGGGTACTGGCTAAAATTCAGCTCAAAGAGAAAGCTTTCAAAACAGACGTGGCCGTCACACAGTGAAGTAGGAGAGTGTTCACGTGTACGAGCAAAGTGGTCTGTAACAGAGTTAGTAATAACAATACTAAAAAATAAAATAATAAGAATTATTATTCCAGTTCCTACACCTTGAAACTCTGACCCATGAACAAATGGCTAGAGGAAGACTATCAGACATCCAGTCAAAGTTCAAAGTTAAGTAGCATGGAGTACCGACTTGCTTTCCTCCAGAGAAAGCTTTCACAAAAACGATAAACATATTGGTAAAGTGTACTGAAACAGCAGGAAGGATCGATTACTTACGTTTTGCCAGGCAGGCAACCCAAGCCGCCGCAAACAACAGGACAGAGAGCATCCTAGATTGAAGAACAGTGAGCCGTTAAACTAAAACGTTCTCATTAGTATCAACGTCAGGGCAAATAAAGTATGCAACTACAAATTGTAAAAGATCCCAACCATACCTGTTGAACATCACAGCCGTACCTGTGAGCTGCTTCGAAGCATTTGGTTACCGCCTAACCTGTGTGTCGGACTTAAATATACTTTCCAAACAATGCTGTTATAATTTCAGCATTCTTTGATGACTGATAAAATGCACCAGCTTTTCCACTACAAAAATAGCAGCATACTTCCCCATCAGCACCTCCTCTCTCTTCCAGAGTTGGGCTGGGTGGTTTTGTTGGCCATCAGTTACTGCAGTAGCCCCAGTACCCACATAAACTTGCAAACAAACTTGCGTTTCTCTATTCGTAACTTTATTACGACCTTGCACTATGAATTGGAAAACTGAGCGGTAAGCCGTACACTCTCTAGGTCTGCTGGAGTGGGTTGTGCGGATAAGTGTATTAACAACACAGACACAAACCAAATCCCACCAATAATCACTTTTATAAGAATAAGAGTGTAATATAAAGTTTAAATTATTAATTCAAGTGTATTCAATAAATGATAAATGGAGATTTTTGTGGTTGGATGTAGTTATTATTGAAATAAAGTCATTGCTAAACAATAACCAGCACTTATTGTATCTTGAGTTCATTGATACAATAATTAATATAACTTAATAAAGGGTGCATATTTTAAATGTGGCATCATTTTATTTGTTTATTATAATGGGGAATGAGCATTTGTGAAGCGTCAACTGGAATTGTAGTAAAAACCAGGTGACCTCGGTTTCGTGATCGGATGCGCTAGATCGGAAGATGCACTCACACTAGACCATCTGGCCGTGGCCGTGGCCGTTTTAGCACCTAACCGTGCTCAAATCTGCCAGTGTGAGTGTGGCCAGTCTGGCCAGGCCGGGCCAATTTGGCCACTTGGGAGAGGTGTGCTGCTACGGCACGGGCCGCTACGGTACAGATGCTAATGAGCCGACACGTGCACACGCACGGCTACGCAACCTGAGCTGGATGACGTATAGTCAATGCGACGACCACGGACATAATAAAGGCGACAAGCCTTCTTTCCCATTAAACGGTAAACATTGCGTCAAGCGGTTCAACTGTTGGTGTGTTCTCTGTGTTGTTATCCATTGTTGTTAAAACTCTGACTGGCGGCAGACTTTATTATGGTCCATGCAGCGGACGCTTGGTGATGACGTGTTACGACGTGATGACGTATGTACAAGAGCCTTCCGTGGCCAGGCCACAGCTGCGACGGCCAACAGCCACGGCCAGTGTGAGTGCAGGCCAGAGAACAATGGGGCCATTTGAGCACGGTTAGGTGTGAAAACGGCCACACGGCCACGGCCAGATGGCCTAGTGTGAGTGCACCCTGACGTCCACACTTGACACTCTAATGCGAGCTCTGTGGCCGGACTGCTGTTCTGAATACACCTGCCTGCAAAAGATTCTCCCTAAAATAAGACTGCTGAAGTGGCCCTGGGTGGGAGAGAAGTCCTTATGTTGTACTTTGGTTTAAGATGGTATTGCATAGTAAAAAATACTTCACATTTGTGTAGTCCTGCATTGTTGTGTTGAGAGAAACAACATCATTTCCTGACTGGCAAGAGGAGGCGGAGTTCCCCAACCCTTCGACATGTTTTACCGAAATGCCCGCCCACAAGGAAAGTCCCCGACATCAGTCCTGGAAATGGAATGGAATGCAGCAAAACCTGCGGTGGCCGTGTTTTAAGATTAGCACGCATCTCAAACACAGTTCAGGAGAAAAAGGATAAGGGCCACATGTGTATTTATTTGGAGTTCTGAGTTTAAAGTCAGAACTCTGGGATTGAAGTCAGAATAGTGACTTTAATCTCAGAATAAGATTAAAGTGACTCTAAATCTTTCGTTCGTTACAGGTAGCCTACCCATAATTCTGACTTTAATCTCAGAATTCTGACTTTGATGTTAGAATTCTGACTTTATTCTCAGACTTCTGAGATTCATGTCAGAATTCTGACTTTATTCTCAGAATTCTGATTTAATCTCAGGATTCTGATCTCAGGAGGTGCACAGTATCTGAGCTGAAGAGACAGTGTAGCAAAAAAAGAACGTTCTTCTAATTTAAACAGGAAAATTTATCCACAGAGAATCGTTATGGGATCACATCACTAGAGCACAATAATCATAATCAGATCTTTGTTTATGTGGAGTGATTGGAAGGAAATCAGGGATGAGTTGTGAGATGGGAAAGTTTAGACCACCTCACTAATGGTGGTGGTAATGGTTTAGGCGTCATTCTTATATTGCAAGTTACTACTAGATAAAACTACTAATTTTATCTATACACTAGTCTCTAAATTGTAAGGCCTGTTAAAGTTAGTCTTCAAGAAATCCTAAGGACTGCCACAACATTCCTCCCACAACTTATTGTACGCCTCCAAATGAAAACCCTGCGTGGCCAAACTGTGTGTGTCTCGTGCTTTGCTTTGTTTGACTTCATATTAAATGTGTGGAAAATCAATAAAATAATAACGAGACCACAAATAATGCAAGGCTTTAAAGACATAATTTGTCACTTTGTCAATATATTTTATTACAAAATCATATGTGGTTTTTATATATAGGCCTAGTTTAATACTAATCTTCACGACAAATTATTATTTTATGATAATCTGCCATGAAGATTTTAATAAAATTGTAATAATCTTCATGGTCTACTGCTTTTTTGTAGGCTACCTATATTTGAAGGATTTCATGCTGCGGAGAGAGTTGTCAAAAATATGTATAATTTTTTTTGTAAAGAAAACACATTTCAAAAGTATATAGATTAAACATTTAGTCTTCTAAGCCTTACGTTCCTTTGGGATCCGATTATTACTTAATTGATTGTCCACACATGACATAGATTATGAGGTCAAAGAAAAACAAAACATGCGACAAACACATCACAAAACCAAAGCCATCAAATACCGCTGAGTAGTTTCAAGATCTAAAGCTTATGAGGATATTTAAATATGACTTGAATTGGCCCCATGAATGTGTGGCACAGATAGCTCCATGTGTAGAATATGTATAGTTGATACAATTGTTTTTGTAGAGAATTGGCGGGATGAAATGAAGGAAATGGTACAATTTGCAGAGGGATGGATTTCAATTGGAGGCTTTCAATATGTTCTGGGAGCAACGTTGTTGTGGATGATGCGGCTGTTATGATTTCTTGAACTATTTGATCACTTTGGACCACTTAACACCTTTTTTACAAATCAAATAATCGAGATAGGATTACTTTAACTTGAATACGCCTTGAGTTTAATTTAGATACTAGTGCATAGTTAAAATAAGTAGCAGTTAGTTAACATTCGTCAAGTGTTTGTACCATTCCCAACTCACAACTCATCCCTGTGTTCATTCCAATCACTCCACAGAGACAAATATCGGAACATGCTTATCATGCTTTATTGATAAGTAGGATATCATAGAAACTCAAAAGTTGAATCTACTTTTAAACGTGTAGTTCAATTCATTTCATGGTTGGTCTGCCCCTGTGTTGCCCCGTGGATTGACTATCCCCCAATGGGCTCCAAGGGATGTGATCCCTTTGTCGTTGGACCGCCCACTCAACATCCGGAGCTCCGCCCCAGCAAACTTGGTGTAAAAGTTAAAGGACACCTGCAAAAACAGAAAAAAAATGATTCAGACATAAATTAAATATCAATAAGTCAATGCAAAAAAGATAAGAATGAACAGAGAAATAAATAAAGGAAAGAGAACCTGTAATGGCTGGCCTGCGACGAGAGAACGCCCTCTGTTGGTCCTGAAAGTTAACTGATAGATGTAGTCCACGGGGTTGTATTTTCCAGACACCTGTAATATTAACACACAAACATCAAAAGCCATCTCATTGTTATAGTAGTAAAACAGTTGTGCAAAGTACAGTGGTGAGGCCCCTATGAGAAATGTAGCAATGGTTGCCAGGACATTGATTGACAAGAACATAGCATAGACGCATTTTAACCTGAACAATGGCCTCTCCTTCAAATAGCTCCATGCTCAGTTCACTGGTGGTGACAATACCAAGAACACTGCCCCAGTTGGCGCCATGACGCAACTGGATACTAGAAATAAAACATGGGAGAACCGTGTAAAAAGTGTAACAGCATAGAACAAACATCATAATAATCAGGGGGGGTCCTAAAATGACGTTATTCACAAATATGACACAAATTCATAACACGGGAAAGGTTAAGGAATAATCAGTCTTGCTCTAGCATAGAGTATACTTTTTTGAGAAGGAGGAGCTCAGCAGAGGATCAAATTGACATGCATCCATTTTGCCAGACAAGCTCCTCTCTGTGGTAAGCCAGTGTTGATGTAGCCACTGACTGGGAGGTACATATGTCTTACCCAGTTATGTGACTATTAGGAAGCTCCCAGACTTTCACGCCTGTGATACTTCCTTCTCCTTTGGCAGAGAAGGGAGTTCCAGCCCCTAATCCGATGGCTGAAGAGTACGAGGAGAACTCATTGGCTGAAGATAAAGAGAGAGGAACAATCAAGAGCTTAGTCGGCATAGCTTCAGCATGATACATATGATATGAGGACTGACACTGACATGAAAATGTAATTACAATTTTAAAGAAACAGTGTAACCAAACGGAATAAAAAACAACAACTATAATAAAACAATAAAAAGAATTGCCTTCCATCTGGAATTTGTATCTGAGTGTCGGACCCTTTGCCTTTTGATACATGGCAGGAGCCCATCCAGTCCAACCACTCATAGGTCTTGACCAGGATGCTGGCTAATAGCCAGCCCAAAGACAAAGCTTTCAAAACCGTCATGGCCTTCACACAGTAGTAGATACATATATGAGCAAAGTGTTCTGTAACAGGGTTAGTAATAATAATATATGTAAAAATAAAATATGAAATAATAATAATGCACGAGTGCAGTGTCTAACCATTAATGAGCGCCGTCAAGTTTGATTTGCTGTCACGGCCAAACGGTTTTGAATATGAGAAAGCTGTTTGATACATTGGTTCAGCTTGGTCTGAAGATCATATATGCCAAGTTCCATGAAGATTGGATATAATTTGTGGCCTGTGGAAATTTACAACTGATTTTGACAACTTTCAACATGGTGGCCAAGTTCTGATGTTGCCATGAGAAATAATTTATAGGCGATATGGGGAGGTCTGACAGTATCATCAGACATTGAGAATAAGTTTGAAATGTACTCATGTGAAGAGAGAGGAGTTAAAACACGTCTTCATTCATTATAGCGCCCCCTAGAGGTCAATGGTCACCAACTTCATTCAGTGTCACCATGATGGGTTCATGGGTCTATGTACCAAGGTTGGTTATGATATGTCAAAGGGCAGCTGAGATATGGGCTTACTTCCTGTTTGGCGACTTGGCGGTCAAATTTGATTGGCTGTAGCGGGCAAACGGTTTTGAATTTGAAAAGTCTATCAGATGTTTTGTATCAAGCATGGCCAAAAGATCATGTGTGCCAAGTTTCGAGATGATTGGACAGATTTGTGATAGTAGTAGCATTTTGAAGGTTTTTGACCTAAACCAAGATGACGGAAAATCAATCATGCCGCAAAATGACGTCATATGGTGCGTTGAACTCGGCTTGGTTCAAGGAATCTAATGATACCTGGTTTGTGAATATTGGATGAATGGGTCAAAAGTTATAAACATGAATGCAT
The DNA here is from genome assembly GCF_031168955.1 of Gadus macrocephalus. Taxonomy (NCBI): domain Eukaryota; kingdom Metazoa; phylum Chordata; class Actinopteri; order Gadiformes; family Gadidae; genus Gadus; species Gadus macrocephalus. The sequence goes on from NC_082387.1 coordinate 23,981,310, forward strand.
GTGCAACTTTGACCTGTTGGTGGCGCTAGAGCTGTTGGGCTAGCGACCTGACATTGGCTTGTTGGGCTAATGGGGCTGTCCTGAACCAGTGTGCAAAATTTTGCCACTTTTCACCAAGCGGTTCTATGGGCTGCCATAGACTCCCATGGCAGCGTAATAATAGGAATTCATACAAAAACAATAGGTTGTCTCGCAACATAGTTGCTTGACACCCAATAAGCCTGCTTATGAGAATTAATTGGACATGCTCAATCCTTGAGGGGTTTAGATACAGATATAAATAGTAAAATAAAAGATAAAACATGGTGATTGTCTGCCCATCACTACATAACTAAACTCAGACTTGTTCCTGTCTTTTAGTCAATCTAACTTTGAATGTTGATCTCACAATAAGCAGTAAGAGTCAACAAAAAAGCAGAACAAAAACTGAAATGAGTACATAAGAAACATATTTAGGTTTGAATAAAATAACCTTTTCATTTGCTCACTGGCTTTGAGTCAATCTTACTTTGAATAATTGATCAACACACTGCTTTGTCTTCTGTCTTAGATCGGAGAAACCTTTAGATACATCACCAAGCTCAGGGTGGTTTCCTGTTTTGAATAAACTTACCTTGAATGTCGATCTTGTAGACATCAGACTTTTCCGTGCCAATTTCATTCCTGGCCTCACAGAAGAAAACGTAATTGGCGTTCCACAGCTGGACGGACAGAGAAGATCCAGTCCCGATCTTAAGGATGTGTTCTCCGTGTATTCGGTACCAGGTGACCGCGCTGACAGCAGGGTTAGCATGACTGGTGCAGGTCAGGTTGAGGCAGCCTCCCACTCTGGCTGGAAGACACGGGCTGCCGACAGCAGAGGTGTTCCTGGGGGCAACTGAGAGAGAACCCACCAATCAGAGCCTAGCCCTCAGCTCCGGTGTCATGTTGGTCAGATGTTGTGAATTTAACAAAACTGTTCCGAATACAATAAAATAGAGTAAATGAAATGAAAAACAGGAGAAGCATCAAAAGTTCTTGTTTATCAACCCACTGCTTTGTCTTCTAGATCAAGGAAAAAAAGGTATATTACAGAGAAGATCAATATAAAAAAGTAAACAAATAATAAAATGTACTCTTCATTGAAAAGGTAGTACATTGACTCACATAAGATACTGAGTTGGTATCTCGTAGACGTCACAGTTTTGTTCCCAGATGGTATGTAGTACGCCGCAGTGCAGGAGACATTGTTTCCATGGTGGAGGTGGGAGGCGTTGAAGGTCAGAGTGGAGGTCACGGTATCGTTCTGCTGGAGCTGGGTGCTGAGCCCCAGGGCGGGGGTCCACGTCACAGTTGGGGGGTGGGTGTCACAGTAGGACGGGGCAGAGCACCCCAGCTCCACAGGAGTCCCCTCCACCACCGGCTCCTTGGGGGGGGTCAAACGAGGTGCATCAGGGAGTCCTGGGTACCAAACCAATTTAGAGCGGTTACTATGGAAACCCAAGCATTACCAGCATTCAGCATCATCTGAACCACAGTAAGACCAATAGGACTTAGAGACATGTTTGTTTCAGACGGACACATATTACACTTACCCTTGATCTGGATGGTCACTGGGTTTTCTTTAAAAGTATAATTTAATGGATTTCCACATTCAATTCTAAAACAATATTGAACATTGTCTTCAAGTACGTTATTGAATGTTGTAGTACAGTTGTACGCTGTTAGATTTCCCCTGAATGTTGTAGCACTGATAGTTATTTGATCTTTTTGCCATATTGGTATGCATCCAGGATGTAGCTTGTCTTTATACCCGTCCTCCAAGGTGAAGGAACAAGGAACGGTAACACAGGATCCACTGAGTGTCGTAACACTTGCTGGCATTAGGGCCTCAAATTTTGCAGCGTTGCACCCAGCACCTTTAAAACAAGAGGTTGAAAAATTCAAAGGCTCAATCGATGCACAAACTGACAAAATATTTAAATGCAACATTGCATTTCCTAACAAAACAAGATAATATATCCTACGATTATAATTAATTAGTAATATTAGTTGCTAAGTTATCAGTTATTATTATAATAATCATTATTATTATTATTATTATTATCGTTTATTGTGTTTGATTTGGATGGTGCATTTCAAAATTCGAAGTTTAAAATCTAAAGGTTAAATAATCAATGAGTATTTAAAAAGTATTAGCAGAGTACGTCCGGTAATGAGAGAGGACAACAAAGAGAACTACCGGTATTAACAGAGGATTACAGTGAATACTCCAGGTATTAAGAGAGTACTATAGGTATTAACAGAGGACCACAGATAGTACTACAGGTATTATGAGAGTAATATATGCATTAACAGAGCAAGTATTATTAGAGTACTACAGAGAGTAAAAATAGAGCATCAAAGGTATTAGAGAGAGTACTACAGAGAGAACCTCAGTGCTACAGGTATTAATATAGTAGCTATCAAAGGTAACATCAGAGAGGGTTGAGATGTTTACCTTGCAGGAGACTACAGAGCAGAAATAGTCTCCAGGATCCAGTCATCTTCTCATCCAGAACTTCATCAGGAGAAATACAAAAATCACATTAACTTCAGTGCTACACTTAATATCGTAATATACTTTGGGTATTCAGTGTACTACACTAATTATAGTAAGACATTGTAAACTGCTAAAGAAATGTCTATTTCAAAACACCAGTAAATCTTCCACTCTTTCCATGACTGATTAAAATAATTTCCAATCATATAATACCAATATTCAAAGTAGAACAATGATAAATATAGCTGCGAGCAGCAATGTGGGTGTCAAGCATAATGGGACTCGGTAAACTAATTCTGCCGGACGGACGTAATCGGCCAGGGGGCTACATGACGACCGTCTCGGTAATCGGCAATACCGACAGCCGGTGGGATGAGCATTATGCGAGTATGCATCAATGTTTACCAAATGGGAAAAGGACCCCACCTAGAGGTAAGGGCGCAATACAGTCTGCCTGACAGAACAAATGTCACAAACACATAGGGGTATTCGGAACAATATCCCTAAAAGAGACACAATGTAAACAAGCATCCGTTCTGGAGGTGGTTCGTGAAGCATCTAATCCAGTGGGAATTGCAGTTTATATTGTAGGTGGGAGGAATGGTGAATATAGTCATTGTTTTATTATACATTAAGTACCGCTTGTCGCCACACGAGTGCAGTGTCTACCCATTAATGAGCGCCGTCAAGTTTGATTGGCTGTCACGGCCAAACGTTTTTGAATTTGAGAAAGCTGTTTGATAAATTTGGTCTGAAGATCATATATGCCAAGTTCCATGAAGATTGGAAATAATTTGTGGCCTGTGGAAATTTACAACTGATTTTGACAACTTTCAACATGGTGGCCAAGTTCTGATGTTGCCATGAGATATCATTTATAAGCCATATGGGGTGGTCTGACAGTATCATCAGACATTGAAAATAAGTTTGAAATGTACTCATGTGAATGTACCGTCATAGGGTGCGTTGAACTGGGCTTGGTTCAAGGAATCCAATGATACCTGGTTTGTGAATATTGGATGAATGAGTCGAAAGTTATAAACATGAGTGCATGTCCAACTTTGACCTGTTGGTGGCGCTAGAGCTGTTGGGCTAGCGACCTGACATTGGCTTAATGGGCTAATGGGGCTGTCCTGAACCAGTGTGCCAAATTTAACAACTTTTCACCAAGCGGTTCTATGGGCTGCCATAGACTCCCATGGCAGCGTAATAATAATAATAGGAATTCATACAAAAACAATAGGTTGTCTCGCAACATAGTTGCTTGACACCCAATAAGAATTCGTACGAAAACAATAGGTTGTCTCGCAACATAGTTGCTTGACACCCAATTATTCCAGTTCCTACACCTTGAAACTCTGACCCATGAAAAAATGGCTAAAGGAAAACTATCAGACATCCAGTCAAAGTTCAAAGTTAAGTACCATTGAGTACCGACTAGCTTTCCTCCAGAGAAAGCTTTCACAAAACCGATAAATATATTGGTAAAGTGTACTGAAACAGCAGGAAGGATCGATTACTTACGTTTTGCCAGGCAGGCAACCCAAGCCGCAGCGAACAAAAGGATAGAGAGCATCCTAGATCCTGAAGAACAGTGAGCTGTTAAACTAAAACTTCCTCATTAGTATCAACAACGGGGCAAATAAAGTCTGCAACATTTTCAACGATCACAACCATACATGTTGAAGATCACAGCCATACCTGTTGATGGGATCTGTGTGATGTTTCAAAGCTTTTGGGTTATTGCCTCACCTGTGGCGGGAACTTAAATAGCTAGCTTATTTTACAACCATTGTTATCTTATCAGCATTCATAAATGAAACGCAAAAGCATAAGCATTTTTCCACTTCGAAAATGTTTTAGATTTTTCAACGGGAACAACAAAAGTAAACCAGGAAATAAATGTAAAAATTCGAAGGACCATGGATGTAGTAACGGTCTGCCAATGACAAGTGCCTATAACTATCGACTGCAATGTTTCATACTTTCCTTTGGAACTTAACTATGGATGATGTCAATGATGGAACTGAGCCTATACGCAATCATGTGAGTTTATCACTCAACGTCATATTTATCGGCACAAGAACTGTTCCAAGCTCAACTTCTTATTATCATAATCCTCTTATTTTACTCAAACAAGAAGAGCCAGGGTCTGCTGCGACGATGCCTCTGTTATATGAGTTTACGTTTCATGAAGAAAGGTCACTGCTCAGTTTGAAGTTCACAGTTGAAGTTCGTAAGGAAGTGATGAGAAATGTAACATTACACTCGGCACATTGCTGTGATGTGCATTTTAATGAAATTAAAACATTTTATATGCATTTTAAATTCCTTGTTTGTTGTGTTCTTTATCAGCAGTTTATAAATGGAGGTGTTGTTAACATTTATGATGAATTCTTGTTCATTTGGGTCCTGGGGAGACTTGGGTGTCGCAGTGAAAAAGTTTGGAGACCCCTGCTCTACTGGGCTTTCTCCATCGGCCCGGCTCACGTCGGACACGGGTCCTGTGGAACAAAGTGGTAACCATTTCTCTACAAACCTTGGGACCTAACTTCTTCCACAATGTTTAACCTTGAGACTCCATTCCACTTTAAACGGGTATGTTACCTTGGAATAGTTCGCTATTAATTTTCTAATTTAAATGTTTTATACTTTTGAAAATATTCTACTTTAAAAATGTAAGATTTTTTAATGGAGGTCAATCCCCTGAGACTACATCAGACTTCGCACCTCGGCTAATTATTAACATCACTGAAACTATCTTGGGCTTCTAAACTATAAGAAAATTAAGCAATGTGTTTTATTGTTTATTGTAGCCTACTTTATTATTATTATTACCCAACTTTATTGCTTGGACATGGTTGTTGTTGTCATTTTGGCAACTCTATCCACACTTTCAAATCCTTTTATTGACAACTCTCTCTCCGCAGCACGAATTCCTTCAAATACAGTCAGATACAATAAACCAATAGACCATGAAGATTATTCAAATGTTATTATAATTTTCATGGCAGATTATCATAGAATAATAATTTGTCATGAAGATTTTTCCACAAATTTGAAAATCATATATGATTTTATAATATATTTATATTGACAAAGGGACACATTCTGTCCTTGCATTTCTTGTGATCCAATTTTTATATTAATGATTGTCTACGCATGACATTTAATATGACGTCAAAGGAAATAAAACATGAGACATACACAACCCAAAACCAAAGACAGCAAAAACCACTGAGTAGCTTTAAGCTCTGAGGATATTTAAATATGACTTGAATTGGCCCCATGAATGTGTGGCACAGATAACTCCATGTGTAGAATGTGTTTAGTCGATACAATTGTTTTCGTAGAGAATTAGTTGAATAAAAGATTGAGAGCAGAGTCCTCCTTTAGTTAGGCAAGGCAATGTTTACTTTTAAACCACTAATCAAACATGAGGCCCTTCATAGTGGTTTGCAAAGATATAATTCCCATGCACACATTAAAAGATCATTTGAAGACATTTTTAAAGTGAAAAATATGTTTTTGGAGACAATACAGATCTCACATCTATCCAGGATTGACCCCTGAATGAAAAGGTAATTAATAGACAAGTGTTTTGATAAAAATAAGTCAAATGTGCTTTTAAGCATTTGGTTAAAGGTTGGGTATGGAATTCGCTTTTTTGGCAATTTTTGCAAAATTACTTGAAAATTTAAATCCTTATCATAACCCACTTACAGCCACTGAGTTAGAAGTACTGACATGAAAATTAAACAAGTCAATCATCTGTGGAACGGGCAGGGCTCGAAAAACTCCAGCCAATGATTTCCAGAGCCACCGAGTTGCATTGGACAGTAAGTACGTCAATCAAACGGTCGTACTGCACTCCCCCTCCCCCGCTCCCCGCGCGACCCCTTCGTGCACGTACTCAAAGCTCGTGACCCAGAGCAAGCTTCTGTTTGTTGTTATCCTGCGGTAGCTACTGGAGCTAGCTAACTAGCTAATGGCTCGCTCTCGCGCATCTGTGTTCACTCGTGCATGATTGCGCGTCCATGTACTTGGAATGGGTGGAGTCAGAGTCAGCGTTGAAGGAGAGGGGGTAGGACCATTTGAGTTGTTTATTTTCTAAATCTGCTGGCGTTTCGCAAATCCCATACCCAACCTTTAAGTAGTATTATTTCCATAACCTGTGGCCTCCTGGAATACCCCCCAATGGGCTCCCAGTGATCTGATCCCATTGCTATCGAACCGCCCACTCAACATCCGAAGCTCCGCCTCTGCATGCTCGGGGTAAAAGTTAAAGGAGGTCTGCAAAAACAGAAAACAATAGGAAGCAATTCAGACATAAATAAAATATCAATAAGTCAATACAAAACAGATAAGAATGAACGGAGAAATAAATAAATGAATGAGAACCTCAAATGGCACGCCTGTGATGAGAGAGCGCCCTCTACTGGTCACAAAAATCAACTAATAGATGTAGTTGGCTGAGCGGTATTTTCCAGACACCTGTAATATTAACATTGCTAGCCTACATTGTTATAATAGTAACAGTATTGCAAAGTACAGTGATGAGGCCTATATGAAAAATGTACCATGGCAGGACAATGATTGACAAGAACATAGTATAGACGCATTTTAACCTGAGTAATTGTCTCTCCTTCAAATAGGTCCAATCTCAGTGGGGCGTGGACCACGCGACCAACAGCACGGTCCCACCTGGTGCCGTAACGCAACTGGAAATTAGAAGTACAACATGGGGAAACTGTGTTAAAACTTTAACAGCATAAATCAACCACTTAAAGTAATACCCACACACAAACACACACTTTACAAATCAATTTTGTTGTAAAATAATAATAACAATAATCATTCACGTTTTAACTAAAAAAATCATATTCATCATTATAGATAGGGGAGTGGGTTTCCTAAAATAAAGTAAACAATCTTGCTCAAGCTAAGAGAAAAAAATCTTGACCAGGAGGAGACTCAGAGACTCAAACTAACTCAGTTTTGCCAGACAAGCTGCTCTCTGTGGTCATCTAGTGTAGATGTAGTCAGACTGAGAGGTACAGTATGTCTTACCCAGTAATGTAATTTCCAGGGTGCTCCCAGACTTTCACGCCTGTGATGCTTCCTTCTCCTGAGGTCACGAAGGGAGTTCCACGACCGGATCCAAGGGCTGGAGAGTATGAGAGGTACTCATTGGCTGAGGATAATGAGAGAAGGACAATATATAGCTTAGCATAGCTTCAGTATAATATATGTGACATAAGTACTTGCACCGGCAGGTCAATGTAATTGTAATTTCAAAGAAAGAGTGTAGCCCAACAGGAAAAAAAAAATGAACAACTAATAAAACAGCACAAATAATTGCAGTTCTTCCTTCCATCTGGAATTTGTATCTGAGAATCTCATCAGCTGATTCATAACCAATGGCAAGACTATCCAGTCCAACCAGTCATACAGTAGGTGGACGAGGGTATAGGCTAATAGCCAGCTCAAAGAGAAAGCGTTCAAAAGAGACGTGGCCTTCACACAGTGAAGTAGGAGAGTGTACACGTATACGAGCAAAGTGGTCCGTAACAGAGTTAGTAATAACAATACAAATAATAATAATTCCAGTTCCTACACCTTGAACATCTGTCCCACGAACAAATGTCTAAAGGAAGACTATCAGACATCCAGTCAAAGTTAAGTACCATAGAGTACCGACTAGCTTTCCTCCAGAGAAAGCTTTCAAAAACCGATAAACATATTAAAGTGTACTGAAAAGTGTACCTAACCCTGAACTGAAGGATGGATCGATTACTTACGTTTTGCCAGGCAGGCAACCCAAGCCGCCGCAAACAACAGGACAGAGAGCATCCTAGATTGAAGAACAGTGAGCCGTTAAACTAAAACGTTCTCATTAGTATCAACGTCAGGGCCAATAAAGTATGCAACTACAAATTGCAAAAGATCCCAACCATACCTGTTGAAGAACACAGCCGTACCTGTGAGCTGCTTCGAAGCATTTGGTTACCGCCTAACCTGTGGGTCGAACTTAAATAGCTTACTTTTCAAACAATGCTGTTATCATTTCAGCATTCTTTGATGACTGATAGATAAAATGCACCAGCTTTTCCTCTACAAAAATAGCAGCATACTTCTCCATCAGCACCTCCTCTCTCTTCCAGAGTTGGGCTGGGTGGTTTTGTTGGCCATCAGTTACTGCAGTAGCCCCAGTACCCACATAAACTCGCAAACAAACTTTCTCAGAACTTTATTACAACCTTGCACTATGAATTTGAAAACTGAGCGGTAAGCCGTACACTCTCTAGGTCTGCTGGAGTGGGTTGTGCGGTTAAGTATATTAACAACACAGACACAAACCAAATCCCACCAATGATCATTTTTATAAGAATAAGAGTGTAATATAACATTGAAATTATGAATTCAAGTTTATTCAATAAATGATAAATGGAGATTTTGTGGTTGGATGTAGTTATTATTCAAATAAAGTCATTGCTAAATAATAACCAGCACTTATTGTATCTTGAGTTCATTGATACAGTAATTAATATAACTTAATAAAGGGTGCATATTTTAAATGTGGCATCATTTTATTTGTTTATTATAATGGGGAATGAGCATTTGTGAAGCGTCAACTGGAATTGTAGTAAAAACCAGGTGACCTCGTTTGAACCGGCGGTTTCGTGATCGGATGCGCTAGATCGGAACACAGGACTGACGTCCACACTTGACACTCTAATGCGAGCTCTGTGGCCGGACTGCTGTTCTGATTACACCTGCCTGCAAAAGATTCTCCCTAAAATAAGCCTGCTGAAGTGGCCCTGGGTGGGAGAGAAGCTCTTATGTTGTTCTTGCTGTTTAAGATGGTATTGCATAGTAAACAAAAAAGCCATTGCATTTGTGTACCCATGCATTGTTGTGTTGAGAGGAGCAGTATCATTTCCTGGCTGGCACAGGAAGGCGGTGTTCCCCATTTCCCTCGCCACAGCATCATAAGTTTGTTTGTGTGTGTGTGTGTGTGTGTGTGTGTGTGTGTGTGTGTGTGTGTGTGTGTGTGTGTGTGTGTGTGTGTGTGTGTGTGTGTGTGTGTGTGTGTGTGTGTGTGTGTAAAAGGGCACGAGTCCTCCGTAAGGATTGTGTGTTCTCCTGTGTATTGCACTTCCGATTGTTCAGATGATTATGATTTTAAAACTGACAAAACTTTTTGTAACCCATTAAGATTTTTCGATTGTAAAGTAACTCATCCTTGAGATGCCGTTTGCACTTTCATAGTTTATACTTGATACATTCCCTCTTTATATGAAAGGGAAAAAAAAGTGTGCTGATGCCAATAAAATGAGTTGAGTTTTATTGAAGGTGGTGTTTTTTTTTCGAGAATTAACATAGGAACGGATGATGGATATTTCTATCCCCATACATTTGCATTAAAGTAAGGGTATGTCACTTTAGCTCCTATGCAATTGTATTAGAAAGTCATTAAAAGTCTGTGATACACATAATGGTAATTCAAGAGCCCCTCAGCTGTCTTCCAGGGGAAAGAGCTGTTCCCTAATGCGGACATCCCCTTTTCGGCTAATGAGCCTTGGTCAAACCGTTCTGCTGTAGTGCAGCGGAATACATGTTGTTTCTACCAAGAGCAGCCTTTAACCAACTAAGCAGAAATATCTGCAATTAGGCAGAGGGATATCTGGGTGGAAAGGCCTACCTGTCCAACAGAACCGTCAGTCAGGGAGAGACAACATTTCTGGAGGGTGAGGGCTTGATGGACACCTGAGTTTGAAGGGACCGTATTGGGAAACTGCATTGAAATCCCAGATGCAGGGTTTCCATGTACAGAAAGGTAGGGGAAGGGGAGGGCTGCTTGGCAGGCAAACAGACCAATAACGGCTTTTGCACATAACAAAAACAGCAAAATGTAAGAACAGTATACAATGTTTACATCCATTTTCCCTCTTGACAACCGTGTAATGCATTTTGAATAATTGATCCCACATTCGGCTTTACAGCCACCTATTAGCCATAAGTGTTCCTGGGAATTAATGTATAGAAAGACAGACACCTCCGTGCAGAACACATTAAAGCCATACCATCAAATCACGTAAAAAAAACCCTACCATTATACCCGACGGACAGGGAAAAGTGCCATTGAAGTGAAAACCAGCGTCAGTGCATTGCTCGTCGTTAAACACAAAAGTGCGATAAACGGGAATAAATCTGTTTACGGCGAGATCGATTAAAGATGACCCTGCTTTCGCTAAACACGCATCATTCAAACCCATATCTCTACAGCGTCTCAGCGGGACAGGCCGATGGCTTCCAGCAGTAGCAAGAACAGAGTGAAGATGTCAAGGTACAAGGTGAGGGCGGCGAAAATGTACTCCTCAGGTGAGATCGAGTGCTTCCTGTTCTTCCCCACCATCTGATGGGTGTCCACCACCAAGAACTGGCAAACAGGGAGAGAAAGAGACGAGGATTCAGGAAAACCGTCCTAAATACCTGGTGCAGTACTCCCGCACAGGTAAGGATTCCATTGGTATTCTTATCCTAGCTATCTTTGTTAAATGCAGGGAATGGGTTAACCAAGCGATTTTTAGTGCTTGGAACTTGGTTCTATGGACATCCTTACTGGACCGACAGTGATGTATTGTTGTTCCTCTTCTTCTGATAAATGCACTTATTGATGATGATGAAAGCTCACCACCGCCGTCGGGCGACGCGCAGTCGACTCAACAACAAGAGTTGAAGAGTGTCCTCTTCAATACTTAACACCCACCGGCACGTCTGATCTCTGGCTGAACCTCTTTGCATGGCTTGAAGCTGCTCTTTTGTGGTATGCTTGTCACATCCGAGACGTATCTTCTAGAATGCACTTGAATCGTTCGGGGCAGCGTTTAGTTTTGTGTTTTGAGTGGTACTTACTATGGAGAAGAACAGGGTTCCAATACATGCGTACAATATGTAGAGATACTGGGTAGACAGAGGAAAAAGAGCACAGCTTCAATACAACAGCATATTTCCAGTTGTATTCAAATAGAACTTGAGGCAGTAACCCATGTTCTTCTAGTGGACCAATTATCACTGAGATTCTAATCTGCCAACCATCTGAGTGCTACAGAGTGTTCTCATGCAATACAGTCTTGAATAATGCGTTCATCAATAACATCCCATTCGATAAGTCACTAGCTGGGTACTTTGAAGGAATATTTAATCTTTTCAAATTGGTTTTTATTTTTTTTAATTGCCTGTGCAATTTGTATGTCCGTTGCCGAAATGCTCCCGGAAGCTCTTGTTTGACGTCTATAAGAGAGAGTGACGATGACACCGGAAGAGCTTCTAACGATAGTTGTGCTATTGCTCACTTTGTGTGAGAAAACTGCTGAGCGGATATCTCCTGAGGGCAGATGGATACGTCCTGATGGATAGAAATTAAATCAAGTCTGGCCCCTAGATTTACCTGGGATCTCATTATCGCGCAGAGCAATCCGAAAGACACCAGGGTCCAGACGAAGGCCCACAGACAGCCCCTGAGTGCGGTGAAGTCCCACTGGGGAACACACAGGAGATGAGAGAGAGGAGAAGTTCAGACTAATTATGAAGCGCTACTGGGACATCGTAAGTCTAACTAGGGCTGAACGATTTGGGGAAATAATATAATTGCAAATATTTTGACCAATATTGCGATTGCGATTTAATGTGCGAATAAATCATTCTTTAGTATGACCAACACAACATTGGAAGCAGTCAACCTAAAAACTGCTCTTTCCTTTGGGCCAGGCCGATGTGTTGAAATTAATTTATATCATAAACTTCTTTATTTAACTATTACATTTTCGGTTTCACTTTCCCTTCACCTTGGGGTTAGTATTGTTGGGGGCAGCGGGGCCTTACCTTAGACTGCATGGCAAACACGCTGAGGGAGAAGGACACCAGGGCCGTCGCCCCGATGGCCCAAAGAACTGCTTCTGCTGCAAAGTAGCTATTGATAGAGATGAGGGGACACACACTTTTACACACACACACACATGAACTCACCCACGGCTAGCTAGCACTAGCATAAAAAAAAACGTTTTGCTCCGGATAATATAAATGTTTCTTTCATTTATTATTATGAATCCACAAGTCTCTTTCATGTGAGTGAACCAGAGACCACGCGTTGGATATGCGTGGCATTATACATCCACCGTTGTTCAATTGCTATCACTAAAAGCATCAGTTATGGCATTCTTCTATTAATGGGATAATATGGAATGCATTATCGATGACGGAAGGCATCAAACAGCCAGGCTCATCGAAGCCTGGCTGGAGAAGTAGCCCCAGAAGAAAATGTAGCATTGAGTTTGGTTGAACTCCTACGATTTATTTTGTTGACTTCTTTGCCAAATCGTCAACAACGATATATCACCCAGAGGTGTGTTGGCGTCAATGCTGTTATGGCTTCCTAATCATATGCAAACGTCCCTCTATTTCCTCGCTGCTTCTTTCTCTGAACAGGACAGCTCTGGAGACTTACACTGTCATGCAACCCAGCATCAGACCCATCGCAACGGTCTGAGAGGTAGAGAGAGAGGAACCAATTAGAAATAGCAACAGAGTGAAACAGACGGGCAGGGAAACGGGGAGAGGGCGATGATGTTGAGTGAAAATAAAGGAACCAAACACTACGAGGTGTGATGAGGCAGGCTTACAAACAGGCCCAGGGCGATGTAGTTGAGGGGCACCCGCCGACGGAGGCCAGCGCAGCAGCAGAAGGTGAAGATTATTACTAGAACCTGCACTCTTCAACACACATGTACATACACACACACATACATGAATACACATTTACATACAACCACACATCAATACACACACACACACACACACACACACACACACACACACACACACACACACACACGAACACACACACACACACACACACACACACACACACACACACACACACACACACACACACACACACACACACACACACACGAACACACACACACACACACACACACACACACACACACACACACACACACACACACACACACGAACACACACACACACACACACACACACACACACACACACACACACACACACACACACACATAAATACCCATGTACATAACATACAAAACACACATACATCCAAATGCACACACACACATACACATCAAAATACACACACACACACATACACAAACAAGCTAGCTGTGGGTGGACAGGCACACAGGTACATTGGATTTGATTTGCTTGGGGCCGAGTCTTGATTGGACGAGCACTGCTTACATTGTGAAGTAGGGGAACCAGTAGGTGGACAAGGTAAACTGCCTGAGAGTGTCCCTACAGAAACACAACGATGAGAGACACATTTGAAACTGTTTTATTGATTTGTATATCTCAAACAAGCACAATGATTTCATGCCACTATTTTACATCCTACGATTGGCCCGTAGTCCGTCACAGCCATTACCCAGAGTGAATCAATCTCTGTAGCCAACTGCCGCTGCGTTTGAGTAATAACCAGCGAGGCACTTTGAACCTCAACGGCCGTAAATAACGACAAAAATAAAAATGACTCCAAACCATAATGGCTGCAATCAGATGAATAGTGCTCTTAAAACTTAACGAAAAAAAACAAAACATCCAAAGCTGGTTAGGGGCTGATGGCCACCTGATTGGACAATGGCGTTCTCCGCTCAGATAGAACGGGGGCCGTGCTTCTGGCGGGGCTGACTCACCAGTAGACGAAAGCGCAGATGACCCCCAAGGTAATCAGGAGCTGCATCATCAAGGTCAGGTACACCTTCCGTATGAACCCTGGAGGGAGAGAGACAGGAGGGAGTCAGACAGACCGGAGGAGTCAGACAAGAGGAGGAGTCAGACAGACAGGAGGGAGTCAGACAGACAGGAGGGGTCAGACAGGAGGAGGAGTCAGACAGGAGGAGGAGTCAGACAGGAGGAGGAGTCAGACAGACAGGAGGGAGTCAGACAGACAGGAGGGAGTCAGACAGACAGGAGGAGGAGTCAGACAGACAGGAGGAGTCAGACAGGAGGAGGAGTCAGACAGACAGGAGGGAGTCAGACAGACAGGAGGAGTCAGACAGGAGGAGGAGTCAGACAGGAGGGAGTCAGACAGGAGGAGGAGTCAGACAGACAGGAGGGAGTCAGACAGACAGGAGGAGTCAGACAGGAGGAGGAGTCAGACAGGAGGAGGAGTCAGACAGACAGGAGGAGTCAGACAGACAGGAGGAGTCAGACAGGAGGAGTCAGACAGACAGGAGGAGTCAGACAGGAGGAGGAGTCAGACAGACAGGAGGGAGTCAGACAGACAGGAGGAGTCAGACAGGAGGAGAGAGTCAGACAGGCGGACAGGTCGACAGATAAGACAGATCATCAACAGCATAATACCAATACAAATAATACCGTTAATACTAATGATATGTATATTAATACTACTACTAATAATAATAATAATATAATACTAATACTGCTACCTATACTAATACTAAGATAAGAGTGGGCTAGGAGGAGGAGTGACAGAAGAGAGCCACACGAGAGATGGAGAAAAACGGATAAACAGAACAGGTGCAAGAGAGACGCGCGGTCCATATCGGGCAGCAGTTTATTACCATAAACGTGTTGAGCTATGTATTGAAAGGGGGGGGCTGACGGTAAGAAGCCAGGGAACCATTTTCAATTTCAAATCAATTTCGAGGAAACACAGTCACACAAATGAAGGGGTAAACATTGGCTTCTGTGGTCCAGTCACACACTCAGGGACGAGTGCTGCCCATACTAAAAGACCCCCCCCTCTCCACCCACTCTTCCCCCCCCCCCCCCTCTCTCCCACCTCACTCCTCCCCCCTCTCTCTCTCTCTCTGCCCCCCCCACCCCCTCTCTCTCTCTCCCCCCTCCACCTCTCCCCCCCTCTCTCCCCCCTCTCTCTCCCCCCGCCCCTGCCCCGGCAATCTCTCGGGTTACCCTCCCCCCCCCCCGCCCGCACCCCCCCCCCCCCCCCCTCCCCCATCACCTCTTCTCACTCCCGTGTCGCTGAAGCAGTTCTCCTCCTCCCCCTCCTCCCCCTCCGCCTCCACCCAGTACTCGGGGGGGTTGTCGGGGGACTGCGCGCCCCCGTACGGTGCCTGGCCCTGGGGGTACGCCGCGTTGTCGTAGCCTCCCGGGGGGTACACCACCGCGATGCCGGACTTCTGCGCCTCCAAATGCGCCTGGGGAAGGGGGGGGGGGGGGGGGCGGAGCAGAGCTGGGTGAGGCGGGTGAGGTTAGGGTGGGGGGGTCAGGGGTCGGACCCCATGCTGGGTGGAGGACTTGGGGATCACCGTAGGAACTGAGTTAACGTGAATGTGTGGAGGATAGGATTCTCCGCTGGGGTGCTGCTCTCATGTTCAGTCTTACATTCAGTGGACGCATGCATACCAGACACATATAATATATAACTATATATATATAAATATATACATCGTTTTTTTTATAATTAGTATTTTCCAATACTAATTATCGGGCTTTTCCCACACATGACATTTAATATGACGTCAGAGAAAACAAAACACCGGACACACACTAACACAAAACCAAAGTCAGCAACAATTCCTGAGTAGTTTTAACATCTCAAGCTTCTGTGGATATTTAATTGAGCCATGATTTAAAAGAATAAAGTGTGGAGGCAGATCTCGCATGTATCAAGGATTGACCCCTGAAGGCCAAGGTTACCGTTCGGCCAGGGATGGTTTTAATTTGGAGGTGTACAATATGTTCTGGGAGAGACACATATAATATCTAACTATGTATATATAAATATATACTTCGTTTTTTTTATAATTAGTATTTTTCCAATTTGAGAGTTTATGTATACGAATGTTTTTACTAGTTGTACTTTGATTTATGGTTTCGTTTTTGTCATTACGCAACCAAATTATCTATCACAATCAATTGGTCATGTAGGTCTGCACACACCGATGCAAGTTGACATTTGTACTACTTTGTACTACTACCAGACACCCTACTACAAACCAGCCTCTCCCTCTCTTTATATCTCTGTCTCTCTCTACCACTCTCGTTCTCTTTATTGATTTTATCAGCATCCTTGGAGTGATTATGGTCTGGGATTGAATTGATATGATTCTACAGGTTTATTGGGAGTGGCGGTAACTTATGTATGAGATCTTCGCTGTCGGTACAGAAAGGATGTTCATAGAACCAAGTGCAAGTTCCACAATTGATAATCGTTAATCAATTCCCCGTATTACAGACATGATAGCAGCTGCTGCAGTTGCTACACAGTTAAGTGCTACAATACAATACAATACAATACACTACAATACAGTGTACAATTGTGGTCAGAAGAGCAAAGGTGGCTATGCAGAGTCGAGGTGAACTCTGAACAGGTGAGTCTTCGGAAGATATGTACATCAAATATGTACATCATTTATAAAATGTCTCCAAAATAGTGTTAACGTCCAGTTTATGTCGTTTTTGGTAAACTCTAGAGGGCCTAAATTGTAGAACATTGTCTGTAAGTGTTTTAAATGAACACCACGTAGACTCTATACACTGATTGAAATCCTCTTGTGCAAGCCTCATCCACTCTTAGGGAGAATTTCACCGTAACGAATCGGGAAAATAGGTGAAACTCCCCCCCTTTCTGTCTTCGGTTTCCTGCCCAGGCTGATGCCGTCTCCTCCGAGATCACTCACCTCATAGCCAATTTGGTAAGGCCTGGCGGAACCGAAGCCTGCGTAGTACGGCGGTGGATTGAACCCATAGTCGTTTCTAACTCCGTAGACTTTGGGCTCCATTCCGACAGAATCCTCGCGGCAGAAGATGCTCCACGCACGAGCTACAATGAATACAGATTATGTCAGCCACACCTCAGTATTATTTACTGTCCTGTTATACAAGATGCATCTTCCTTGGGCGACGCGCATTGTGGCTATGACTTTGATTAACTGTGGATTGACGAATCAGTAAATGAAGACGTAAGACAGATGATAAGGCAGATAGGAAACACTCTGATATTTACGTAGCGTCAGCATGGCTTGAGGTTCACAGGGAAAGCGCTGTATCATATTTACAGATATTGTGTAAGTTATTTCATGGTTTAAGTACACCATTGAACTGAGGACATGCAGGTGTCATCAACAGATATTATTTTACACTAAAATGGATTCTACCGAGAAGTCAAAGTATCGCGTGAAATGTTTTATCGCATTACTTGATCGGCTATAATAGTCCACCATCAATTTAACAATGCTGTGGTCAGATACACTGCAAACTCAAAATGAAACAGCCAAACTCGTCAACATCAAGCCTTTGCATTAGAATAGTCCAACATAGCCAGTAATGGTTCTTCACTTTCCACAGAGAAAGCACTGGAAACAAATAAATCCGACCTATGACTTTTTGCTAATAACAGTGACCTTCCATGAGGCATGACACCTTCTCTCAATCTCGCCTGTATAGTATCTCACACACTGAACCTGAAACGGTGCAATAAAAGTACCATTCCCCTTACAAAATACCCCATCCTTATCATATTTAAATATCACTTTAGGCACTACTGTCATACGATATATGAATAAATAAAAAGGTTTTTAATAATGCGTTAACAAAGTCACCTACTTACCTGCGGTCTGACAGGGAATTAAGCCTAGCTCCTCTTCCTAGACTGTGTGTGTGTGTGTGTGTGTGTGCGTGTGTGTGTGTGTGTGTGTGTGTGTGTGTGTGTGTGTGTGTGTGTGTGTGTGTGTGTGTGTGCGTGCGTGCGTGTGTGCGTGTGTGTGTGTGTGTGTGTGCGTGTGTGTGTGTGTGTGTGTGTGTGTGTGTGTGTGTGTGTGTGTGTGTGTGTGTGTGTGTGTGTGTGTGTGTGTGTGCGTGTGTGTGTGTGTGTGTGTGTGTGTGTGGCCTCAGGGGCCAAAGTCTACCCGCTATCAGTCCTCTCCCACAGACAAAGGAGGACTTCTGCTCGGGGGGGAGAGAGGATGTACCCTTCATTAGGCTGAATGGGGGTATTAAGAAGACATTTTTAACGTTAAAGGGGACCTATTATGCTTTTCGACTTTTATGACCTATAAACGTTGTTATAATGATTGATAGTCATGTTTAACCATACACAAAAAACGATGTAGATTTTCGGGAAACTCTTCCTCTCATCTGGGCGCTTTCAGCCTTCTCTGTCAACGCTCGGTTTCGTCCTTCTCCGCCCCCTCGCCCCCCTCCTGCCAACCCAACTCCGTTGTGATTGGTTACCTTCCTTGAAGCGCGCGCGCGGGCAGATTTGACCCGGCATATGGGGGCGCGGCAGGAGCGCCTCTACGTAGATGATTTCCCGGAAATGTGAACAAGTGAATCGCAAACGTTGTCCCGAGTGTTTAGCGCTCTGCTGCACAGCCACCCCAGACCGTCAGCGGGGAATACGTCGAAATGCATGTACGTCATTATTTGACACTTTAGTATGGTTAAACATGACTATCAATCATTATAACAACGTTTATAGGTCATAAAAGTCAAAAAAGCATAATAGGTCCCCGTTAACGCCTGAAACCGACTGAAACCGTAAACCATGACGTCATCGCCCCACCCCTCGACCCTCTAGCCAATGACAGATCATGTCACTTGTTGGGTTGCTAAGCCATTATTTATTGAGACTGTTGACTGACTATTTGTTTGTGTTGTTAGTGGTTCGGGGGGCAGCCTTTATGCGCATGCTCGCCTCTTCTTATTTAATTTTCGTCTGCATTTCTGCAGCAGAAGCAGCGCCCCTTATGGGCCTGGCATGTGTACTACAGCGTTTCTACAGATCTACCCGGTTTCGCTTGACTCCGTCTTTACGGAGATACTCCGAAACCGGATAGATCGAAACCGAAACGGTTTCGCCCGTTTCGGCTTTGTTTGGACGGGGCCTAAATGGAGCAAGGTGGCGTTGTTGTGTCAGAGCAAAGTGTCCCCTCCCGCTCCATCTTATGTCAACGAAGATTCTGATGGGGTTTTCTATTTTTTTTTTTTATTCTCTTAGCTACAAACCCACACATTTTCTTTACACATGTATTTTTGTACCGCAATTATCGACTGAGGAAGTTTGGATCGAAACAGAACAGAACAGGAAGAGAGTAGAAGGAAGTTCGGAGGGCGGTTTGGACCGTAGTGGTGCGGTTCCATGGCGTCGTTTATTACCGCGGTTAATCATTGACGGAGCCCTGGCCGCGTAGGGCCCTCCATCACCCAGTCCGCTAAACGGACTGATTCCTTCATTAATTTACGTAACTGGGAATAAAATAATGATCAGGCATGAGTCGTGTCTGGTTGGCAAATACCGAGAATGAAGACGGAAGGTCTAGGATTGTGATGTGGTGACTAATGGCGTCCATCTTGTCGGTTGATGTCTAGCCCGGTGTGAATATAGGCGAGATTGAGAGAAGGTGTAATGCCTCATGGATGGTCACTGTTATTAGCAAAAGGTCATAGGTCGGATTTATTTGTTTCCAGTGCTTTTGAGTCTTTTAAGCCTTACATTTTTGAGATGCCATTATCTTTTTATTGATTTTCCACACATGACATTTAATATGACGTCAGAGAAACCAAAAACACCAGACACACACTAACACAAAACCAAGGTCAGCAACAATTCCTTAGTAGTTTTAACATCTCAAGCTTCTGTGGATATTTAATTGAGCCATGATTTAAAAGAATAAAGTGTCGAGGCAGATCTCACATGTATCAAGGATTGACCCCTGAAGGCAAAGGTTTGCCGTTCGGCCAGGGATGGTTTTAATTTGGAGGTGTACAATATGTTCTGGGAGAAGGATCGATCGTTGATGCGATCATCAGGATTTCTTGAAGACAACAAAATATTTGATCAAACTTTTGGTAACTTTAATAAGCCTTGAGTTCAATTTAGAGACTAGCGTATAGATACAATTATTAGTAGTTAGGATTTAGTTTGCAACATAGGAATGAAGCCTCAACCATTACTACCAACATAAGTGAAGAGGTCTAACCACACGCACCTCATAACTCATCCGGGTTTTGATTCCAATCCCACCACAGAAACAAAGATCTGATTATGCTTATTGTGTTCTATTGCTTAATAGGAAAACTTCAGAACTCAAAAGTCGGATGTACTTTTAAGCATTTGGTTAGGAAGTACTATTTCCATAACCCTCCGGGGCTAAGCCCCAATGGGCTCCCAGTGATGTGATCCCAGCGCTGTTGAACCGCCCACTCAAAATCCGGAGCTCCGCCTCCGCATGCTCGGGGTAAAAGTTGAAGGACTTCTGCAAAAACAGAAGAAAAAAAAAGGAAGCAATTCAGACATAAATAAAATATCAATAAGTCAATTGTAAAAGGATAAGAATGAACAGAGAAATAAATTAATGAAAGAGAACCAGAACTGGCTGGCCTGCGATGAGAGAACGTCCTCTGCTTGTCACAAAAATCAACTGATAGATGTAGTTGGATGTGTGGTATTTTCCAGACACCTGTAATATTAACATTGTTATGCATTGTTATGATAGTAAAACAGTTGTGTAAAGTACAGTGATAAGGCCTTTATGAAAAATATACAAATGGTTCGCAGGACAATGATTGACAAGGACATATTAGAGACACATTTTAACCTGAGTAATTGTCTCTCCTTCAAATAGGTCCAATCTCAGTGGGGCGTGGACCACACGACCAATAGCACGGTCCCACCTGGTGCCGTAACGCAACTGGAAACTAGAAGAACAACATGGGAACACTGTGTCAAAAGTTTAACAGCATAAAATAACCACGCAAAGGGACACCCACGCACAAACACACACTTTACGAATCAATTATGTTGTAAAATAATAATAACAATAATCATTCAAGTTTTAACTACAAAAATCATATTAATCACAATAAAAAGGGGAGGGGATTTCCAAAACTAAGGTTAAGTCTAGGGTACAAATTCTTGACCAGGAGGAGCAGAGGATCAAACTGACCCTGCCTCCATTTTGCCAGACAAGCTGCTCTCTGTGGTCATCTAGCGTAGATGTAGTCAGACTGAGAGGTACAGGTCATACCCGGTAATGTAATTTCCAGGGTGCTCCCAGACTTTCACGCCTGTGATGCTTCCTTCTCCTGAGGTCACGAAGGGAGTTCCACTACCTGATCCAAGGGCTGGAGAGTAGGAGTAGTACTCATTGGCTGAAGATAATGAGAGAAGGACAATATATAGCTTAGCATAGCTTCAGTATAATATATGTGACATAAGTACATGCACCGACGGGAACATTTTTTTAGCAACTAATAAAACAACACAAATAATTGCAGTTCTTCCTTCCATCTGGAATTTCAGCTGATTGTTATCAGCTGACTGTTATCAGCTGATTCATGACCAATGGAGAGACTATCCAGTCCAACCAGTCATCGGTATGGACCAGGGTACTGGCCAAAAGCCAGCTCAAAGAGAAAGCTTTCAAAACAGACGTGGCCGTCACACAGTGAAGTAGGAGAGTGTTCACGTGTACGAGCAAAGTGGTCTGTAACAGAGTTAGTAATAACAATAATAAAAAATAAAATAATATTAATAATTATTCCTGTTCCTACACCTTGAACATCTGACCCATGAAAACAAATGGCTAGAGGAAGACTATCAGACATCCAGTCAAAGTTCAAAGTTAAGTAGCATGGAGTACCGACTTGCTTTCCTCCAGAGAAAGCTTTCAAAAAAACCGATAAACATATTGGTAAAGTGTACTGAAACAGCAGGAAGGATCGATTACTTACGTTTTGCCAGGCAGGCAACCCAAGCCGCCGCAAACAACAGGACAGAGAGCATCCTAGATTAAAGAACAGTGAGCTGTTAAACTAAAACCTTCTCATTTGTATCAACGTCAGGGCAAATAAAGTATGCAACTACAAATTGTAAAAGATCCCAACCATACCTGTTGAACATCACAGCCGTACCTGTGAGCTGCTTCGAAGCATTTGGTTACCGCCTAACCTGTGTGTCTGACTTAAATATACTTCCCAAACAATGCTGTCATCATTTCAGCATTCTTTGATGACTGTCTGATAGAAAAAAATGAACCAGATTCTCCTCTGCAAAAATAGCAGCATACTTCTCAATCAGCCCCTCCTCTCTCTTCCAGAGTTGGGCTGGATGGTATTTGTTAAGCCATCCTTTACTGCAGTAGCCCCAGTACCCACATAAACTCCTCATAAATTGCCATAACATCTACGTTTATGAACTTCTGTCAAAGAACCCAACAAACGAGGATTTCAAAATGTGTATGAAATCCCTTATTACGACCTTGCACTATGAATTGGAAAACTGAGCGGTAAGCCGTTCACTCTCTAGGTCTGCTGGAGTGGGTTGTGCGGTTAAGTGTATTAACAACACAGACACAAACCAAATCCCACCAATAATCACTTCTAGAAGAATAAGAGTGTAATATAACATTTAAATTATGAATTCAAGTGTATTCAATCAATGAAAAATTGAGATTTTTGTGGTTGGATGTAGTTATTATTCAAATAAAGTCATTGCTAAATAATAACCAGCACTTATTGTATCTTGAGTTCATTGATACAGTAATTAATAAAGTTAAATAAACGATGCATATTTTAAATGTGCCATAATTTTATTTGTTTATTATTATGGGGAATGAGCATTTGTGAAGCGTCAACTGGAATTGTAGTAAAAACCATGGTGACCTCGGTTGAACCTAATGGGAGCTCTGTGGCCGGACTGCTGTTTTGATTACACCTGCCTGCAAAATAATCTCCCTAAAATAAGCCTGTTGAAGTGGCCCTGGGTGGGAGAGAAGCCCTTATGTTGTACAGTGGTTGCAAGACAAATGCTAAAAAATTAAAAAATACTTCACATTTGTGTAGTCCTGCATTGTTGTGTTGAGAGAAACAACATCATTTCCTTACTGGCACGGGGAGGCGGAGTTCCCCAACCCTTTGACATGTTTCACCCAAATGCCCGCCCACAAGGTGGGCGGGCATTTGTCCAGGAAATGGACATCAGTCCGGGAAATGGAATGGAATGCAGCAAAACCTGCTGTGGCTGGGTTTTAAATTTGCCTGCATCTCAAATTATGAGAAAGAGGATAAGAGCCGTGTGTGTATTTATTTGGAGTTCTGAGTTTAAAGTCAGAACTCTGAGATTGAAGTCAGAATTGTGACTTTAATCTTAGAATTAGATTAAAGTGATTTTCATAGTCTTTGGTTCGTTACAGGTAGCCTACCCATAATTCTGACTTTAATCTCAGAATTCTGACTTCGATGTTAGAATTCTGACTTTATTCTCAGACTTCTGATATTCATGTCAGAATTCTGACTTTATGCTCAGAATTCTGATTTAATTTCAGAATTCTGATTTTAAACTCAGAATTCTGAGTTTAGGAGCTGCACAGCATCTGAGCTGAAAAGACAGTGTAGCAAAAAAAGAACACTCTTCTAATTTAATAAGGAAAACCTTACCTTTTAATGAAATACAAACGTTTCACATGCATTTTAAATTCCTGTTTTGTTGAGTTCTTTATCAGTAGTTCATAAATGTAGATGTTATGGTCATTTATGATGTTTTTTTTATTAATCTGGGTCCCGGGGTGATAAAGTTTGGGCCGGCGCTGGCCGTTTCAGAGCCCTAGGCGACTCGAAATCAACTTGTGCCCTGGACAGGTCTTGCGAGCGGGGGGGGGGGGGGGGGGGGTGCTACGCTGACGGTTTCGGGCCGCCCTGACAATTGCTCCCGCGCCCCCTCGCTTCTCCGTTCGCGTCGTATATTTTAATTGATATATTTTTTAATTAAGGGCGCCACCAGAGGGCGCCCCCAACGCATTTGTCGCCCTAGGCGGTCGCCTAGCTCGCCTATGCCGATCGCCGGCCCTGAGTGTAGGATGGCCACAAACACCACCCAGCCCCACTCTGGGCGAGGGGGGAGGTGGTGTTTGAGAAGCATAATGCTATTTTTGTGCTTTAAGTTTATTCGAATTGAAAGTGAAAGAAAATCTGGTGCTTTTGTTTGCTAGCCAGTCATTTAAAGAATGATAATGGATATAAGCTTTTATTGTTAGGTGTTGACCAAAGGCTTCGAAGTAGCTCACAAGTATGTCTGTGATCTTCAACAGGTATTCTTGTGATCTTTAAAATGTGTTGTTGCATACTATATTTGCCCCGATGTTGATACTAATGAGAATGTTTAGTTTATATAAGAACAGCTCACTGTAATTCTGGTCCACACCTATGAGTGGCTAGACTGGATTGGCTTCTTGCCATGCGTCATAAGTCAGTTGGTCCGATTCCCAGATACAAATTCCATGTTTTGTATTGTTCAATTAGTTGTTTGTTAATTCCCGTTTGGCTGAACAGTTTCTTTGAATCTACAATTACATTTACATGTCAGTGTAAAGCCTTATACTGTACTGAAGCTATGCTAAGCAATATTTGTTCCTCTCTCTTTATCTTCAGCCAATGAGTACTACTCCTACTCTCCAGAACTTGGATCAGGTGGAGGAACTCCCTTCTCGTCCACAGGAGAAGGAAGCATCACAGGCGTGGCAATCTGGGAGCACCCTGGTAATCACATTACTGGGTAAGACATACTGTACCTCTCTGTCTGACTACATCAACAATAGCTTACCACAGAGAGCAGCTTGTCGGGCAAAATGGAGGCATGTCAGTTTGATCCTCTGCTCCTCATGGTCAAGAAATGATACTCTAGACTAGAGCAAGCCTGTTTACTCCTTAACCTCTGCCATGCTGTGAGTTTGTGTCATATTTATGAATAACCACATTTCAGGAAACCCCCTCTCCTATTTAATATGATCTTTATAGTTTTGACTATAAATCATTATTGTTATTATTATGACGGCTATCATTAAATATTCCTATAGTGTGTTTTTATGTGTGTGTTTGCGTGTGTGTTTGTGTGTGTGTGTGTGTGTGTGTGTGTGTGTGTGTGTGTGTGTGTGTGTGTGTGTGTGTGTGTGTGTGTGTGTGTGTGTGTGTGTGTGTGTGTGTGCGTGTGTGTGTGTGTGTGTGTGTGTGTGTGTGTGTGTGTGTGTGTGTGTGGGTGTGTGTGTGTGTGTGCGTGCTGTGATGGAAAATCTACATGTTACGTTCAGGTTCTTCTAAAATGTAAATCTTAGTTTTTCGTGTGATGTAATCTGGTTTCACATTCCATTCTTGGAATCTTGCTATTCTGCAGTGTCTTCTAAAATGTAATTTAGTGTTTCATGTGATGTAATCTGGTTTCACATTCCGTTTCCGTGTTGTATGTAGTTTGGTTTGGGCCTGTTTTACTTGACCCCCTGGGGAGCGTAGAGAAGCAAATAAGGAACAGCCTCAACCACCTTCTTAACCTCTGAAGAAACTTCAATCAATAGATTAACATCTGGTTAACAAAGGCTTTTGGTTTATTGGAGGCCAACTGCCCTCAAGGATCCGATCTAAGTGTATAAAAGCTCCTGACTTTAGCTTCTCAGCGGACTTCTCCCCAGCGTACCTTGAGTATGAAGTAACACGCAAAGAAAAGCTCCCATCTGAGGCCTCAGATTATTGTAATGTATGCCTGTTATGTTGTTTGTTGATGCATGTTGTGATGTATCTTTGTTCGTACTTTTATTACAAATGTATATAACTAGCAATTGCCTGCAAGTATTGTGTGCTTTTTGCATCTAAATATCTCATCTGCTTAGACGCAATATCTGATAGAGAAATTGCCACGACAGTGCGTGCGTGCGTGCGTGCATGCGTGCGTGCGTGCGTGCGTGCGTGCGTGCGTGCGTGCGTGCATGCGTGCGTGCGTGCGTGCGTGCGTGCGTTAATTAATGCACTTGTGCTGTGCTGTTACACGGTTTTCCCATGTTATCTTTTTCTAGTATCCAGTTGCAGCATGGCACTATAGGTGGGCCCATGTTCTCGGTCGCGGCCGCACCAGTGAGCATCAGAGATTGGACCTAATTGAAGGAGAGGCCATTATTCAGGTTAAAGTGCGTCCATCATATGGTCTTGTCAATAAATGTCCTGGCAACCATTGGAACAATTCTCATATAGGCCTTATCACTGTACTTTGCACAACTGTTTTATTTCCATAATAATGATTTGATGGAATTCTGATTAGTGTGTGTTAATATTAAAGTTGTCTGGAAAATACAACCCATAACACTACATCTATCAGTTGATTTTTGTGACCAACAGAGGACGTGTTTTCATCGCAGGCTAGCCAGTTCAGGTTCTCTTTCTTTCTTTTTTTTCCCTGTTCATTCTTATCCATATTTATTTCTATAATGAGTTATCATGTCCGAATTGCTTCCTATTTTATTTTATTTTTCTCTGTTTTTGCAGAAGTCCTTTAACTTTTACCCCAAGCATGCGGAGGCAGAGCTTCTGATTGAGTGGGCGGTTCAATGGCGCTGGGATCACATCACTAGAGCACAATAATCATAATCAGATCTTTGTTTATGTGGAGTGATTGGAAGGAAATCAGGGATGAGTTGTGAGATGGGAAAGTTTAGACCACCTCACTAATGGTGGTGGTAATGGTTTAGGCGTCATTCTTATATTGCAAGTTACTACTAGATAAAACTACGAATTGTATCTATACATTAGTCTCTAAATTGTAAGGGCTGCTAAAGTTAGTCTTCAAGAAATCCTAAGGACTGCCACAACATTCCTCCCACAACTTATTTTACGCCTCCAAATGAAAACCCTGCGTGGCCAAACTGTGTGTGTCTCGTGCTTTGCTTTGTTTGACCTCATATTAAATGTGTGGAAAATCAATAAAATAATAACGAGACCACAAATAATGCAAGGCTTTAAAGACATAATTTGTCACTTTGTCAATATATTTTATTACAAAATCATATGTGGTTTTTATATATAGGCCTAGTTTAATACTAATCTTCACGACAAATTATTATTTTATGATAATCTGCCATGAAGATTTTAATAAAATTGTAATAATCTTCATGGTCTACTGCTTTTTTGTAGGCTACCTATATTTGAAGGATTTCATGCTGCGGAGAGAGTTGTCAAAAATATATATAATTTTTTTTGTAAAGAAAGCACATTTCAAAAGTATATAGATTAAACATTTAGTCTTCTAAGCCTTACGTTCCTTTGGGATCCGATTATTACTTAATTGATTGTCCACACATGACATAGATTATGAGGTCAAAGAAAACCAAAACATGCGACAAACACATCACAAAACCAAAGCCATCAAATATCACTGAGTAGTTTTAAGATCTAAAGCTTATGAGGATATTTAAATATGACTTGAATTGGCCCCATGAACGTGTGGCACAGATAACTCCATGTGTAGAATGTGTATAGTTGATACAATTGTTTTTGTAGAGAATTTGCAGGATGAAATGAAGGAAATGGTACAATTTGCAGAGGGATGGATTTCAATTGGAGGCTTTCAATATGTTCTGGGAGCAACGTTGTTGTGGATGATGCGGCTGTTATGATTTCTTGAACTATTTGATCACTTTGGACCACTTAACACCTTTTTTTACAAATCAAATAATCGAGATAGGCTTACTTTAACTTGAATACGCCTTGAGTTTAATTTAGATACTAGTGCATAGTTAAAATAAGAAGCAGTTAGTTAACATTCGTCAAGTGTTTGTACCATTCCCAACTCACAACTCATCCCTGTGTTCATTCCAATCACTCCACAGAGACAAATATCGGAACATGCTTATCATGCTTTATTGATAAGTGGGATATCATAGAAACTCAAAAGTTGAATCTACTTTTAAACGTGTAGTTCAATTCATTTCATGGTTGGTCTGCCCCTGTGTTGCCCCGTGGATTGACTATCCCCCAATGGGCTCCAAGGGATGTGATCCCTTTGTCGTTGGACCGCCCACTCAACATCCGGAGCTCCGCCCTAGCAAACTTGGGGTAAAAGTTAAAGGACACCTGCAAAAACAGAAAAAAAATGATTCAGACATAAATTAAATATCAATAAGTCAATGCAAAAAAGATAAGAATGAACAGAGAAATAAATAAAGGAAAGAGAACCTGTAATGGCTGGCCTGCGATGAGAGAACGCCCTCTGTTGGTCCTGAAAGTTAACTGATAGATGTAGTCCACGGGGTTGAATTTTCCAGACACCTGTAATATTAACACACAAACATCAAAAGCCATCTCATTGTTATAGTCGTAAAACAGTTGTGCAATGTACAGTGGTGAGGCCCCTATGAGAAATGTAGCAATGGTTGCCAGGACATTGATTGACAAGAACATAGCATAGACGCATTTTAACCTGAACAATGGCCTCTCCTTCAAATAGCTCCATGCTCAGTTCACTGGTGGTGACAATACCAAGAACACTGCCCCAGTTGGCGCCATGACGCAACTGGATACTAGAAATAAAACATGGGAGAACCGTGTAAAAAGTGTAACAGCAGAGAACAAACATCATAATAATCAGGGGGGGTCCTAAAATGACGTTATTCACAAATATGACACAAATTCATAACACGGGAAAGGTTAAGGAATAATCAGTCTTGCTCTAGCATAGAGTATACTTTTTTGAGAAGGAGGAGCTCAGCAGAGGATCAAATTGACATGCATCCATTTTGCCAGACAAGCTCCTCTCTGTGGTAAGCCAGTGTTGATGTAGCCACTGACTGGGAGGTACATATGTCTTACCCAGTTATGTGACTATTAGGAAGCTCCCAGACTTTCACGCCTGTGATACTTCCTTCTCCTTTGGCAGAGAAGGGAGTTCCAGCCCCTAATCCGATGGCTGAAGAGTACGAGGAGAACTCATTGGCTGAAGATAAAGAGAGAGGAACAATCAAGAGCTTAGTCGGCATAGCTTCAGCATGATACATATGATATGAGGACTGACACTGACATGAAAATGTAATTGTAATTTTAAAGAAACAGTGTAACCAAACGGAATAAAAAACAACAACTATAATAAAACAATAAAAAGAATTGCCTTCCATCTGGAATTTGTATCTGAGTATCGGACCCTTTGCTTAATTTTCTTATAGTTTAGAAGCCCAAGATAGTTTCAGTGATATAGTGATATATATTTAATAATTGACTGAGGTGCGAAGTCTGATGTAGTCTCAGGGGATTGACCTCCATTGTAAAATCTTTAAAGTTTTTAAGTAGAATATTTTCAAAAGTATAAAACATTTCAATTAGAAAATTAATAGCGATCAATTCCAAGGTAATCCAGTCCAACCACTCATAGGTCTTGACCAGGATGCTGGCTAATAGCCAGCCCAAAGACAAAGCTTTCAAAACCGTCATGGCCTTCCCACAGTAGTAGATACATATATGAGCAAAGTGTTCTGTAACAGGGTTAGTAATAATAATATAAGTAAAAATAAAATATGAAATAATAATAATTGCAGTTCAACTTCAACTTCTTGAACCTGACCCATGAACAAATGGCTAAAGGAAGATCATCAGTTAAAAGTTAAGAAGCAATGAGTACCGACTAGCAGAGAAGCTTTCACAGAACCGATAAACATATTAGTCAAGTGTTCTGTAACAGCAGGATGGATCCATAACTTACATTGTGCCAGGCAGGCAACCCACGCCGCAGCGAACAAAAGGATAGAGAGCATCCTAGATTGAAGAACAGTGAGCTGTTAAACTAAAACTTCCTCATTAGTATCAACAACGGGGCAAATAAAGTATGCAGCTAGACATTTTTAAAGATCACAACCATACATGTTGAAGATCACAGCCATACCTGTTGATGGGATCTGTGTGATGTTTCAAAGCTTTTGGGTTATTGCCTCACCTGTGGGGGGAACTTAAATAGCTAGCTTATTTTACAACCATTGTTATCTTATCAGCATTCATAAATGAAACATAAATGAAAAATGCTTATGCAAAAGCATAAGCATTTTTTCACTTCGAAAATGTTTGAGATTGTTCAACATGAACAACAAAAGTAAACCAGGAAATAAATGTAAAAATTCGAAGGACCATGGATGTAGTAACGGCCTGCCAATGACAAGTGCCTATAACTATAGACTGCAATGTTACATTCTTTCCTTTGGAAGTTAACTATGGATGATGTCAATGATGGAACTGAGCCTATACGCAATCATGTGAGTTTATCACTCAACGTCATATTTATCGGCACAAGAACTGTTCCAAGCTCAACTTCTTATTATTATAATCCTCTTATTTTACTCAAACAAGAAGAGCCAGGGTCTGCTGCGACGATGCCTCTGTTATATGGGTTTACGTTTCATGAAGAAAGGTCACTGCTCAGTTTTGAAGTTCACAGTTGAAGTTCGTAAGGAAGTGATGAGAAAGGTAACATTACACTCGGCACATTGCTGTGATGTGCATTTTAATGAAATGAAAACATTTCATATGCATTTTAAATTCCTTGTTTGTTGTGTTCTTTATCAGCAGTTCATAAATGGAGGCATTGTGAACATTTAATATGAATTATTGTTCATTTGGGTCCTGGGGAGACTTAGGTGTCGCAGTGAATAAGTTTGGAGACCCCTGCTCTACTGGGCTTTCTCCATCGGCCCGGCTCACGTCGGACACGGGTCCTGTGGAACAAAGTGGTAACCATTTCTCTACAAACTTTGGGACCTAACTTCTTCCACAATGTTTAACCTAGAGACACCATTCCACTTTAAACGGGTATGTTACCTTGGAATTGATCGCTATTAATTTTCTAATTTAAATGTTTTATACTTTTGAAAATATTCTACTTAAAAACTTTAAAGATTTTACAATGGAGGTCAATCCCCTGAGACTACATCAGACTTCGCACCTCGGTCAATTATTAAATATATATCACTATATCACTGAAACTATCTTGGGCTTCTAAACTATATGAAAATTAAGCAATGTGTTTTATTGTTTATTGTAGCCTACTTTATTATTATTATTACCCAACTTTATTGCTTGGACATGGTTGTTGTTGTCATTTTGACAACTCTATCCACACTTTCGAATCCTTTTATTGACAACTCTCTCTCCGCAGCATGAATTCCTTCAAATACAGATGCAATAAAGCAATAGACCATGAAGATTTTCATGGCAGATTATCATAAAATAATAATTTGTCCTGAAGTTTATTCCACAAATGTGAAAATCATATATGATTTTATAATATATTTATATTGACAAAGTGACACATTTTGTCCTTGCATTTCTTGTGATCCAATTTTTATATTAATGATTATCTACACATGACATTTAATATGACGTCAAAGGAAATAAAACATGAGACATACACAACACAAAACCAAAGACAGCAAAAACCACTGAGTAGCTTTATGCTCTGAGGATATTTAAATATGACTTGAATTGGCCCCATGAATGTGTGGCACAGATAACTCAATGTGTAGAATGTGTTTAGTCTATACAATTGTTTTTGTAGAGAATTAGTGGAATGAAACATCGAGAGCAGAGTCCTCCTTTAGTTAGGCAAGGCAATGTTTATTATTAAACCACTAATCAAACATGAGGCCCTTTATAGTGTTTGCAAAGATATAATTCATATGCACAAATTATTTTAAGGACAATCATTAAAATATAATTTTTAGAATTTTTTAAGGGTTTAAAATATTTTAAACTATGCAGATCTCACATCTATCCAGGATTGACCCCTGAATGAAAAGGTAATTAATAGACTAGTGTATAGATCAAATAAGTTGTAGTTAGGTTTTAGTTTGCAATATAAAATGCAGCCTGAACCCATTAGTGAAGTGGTCAAACCACATCCACCTAACAACTCCTTCATGTTTTCATTCCAATCACTTTGCAGAAACCAAAATCTGATTTGAAAATGGATCTTTCATTAGCCGAATGAAAGATCGAGAGCAGAGACGTCGTTCAGTTAGGCAGGGCAAGTTTATTATAAACCACAGATCAAACATGAGGCCCTTCATAGTGCTTTGCAAAGGAAGGACCACATTTTCTTCATAGCAATCATTAAAAGATTATTTTTTTACGAAATGTAAAAAAGAGTGAATGTAGTGAAGACATTTTTTAATAAATGCTGTGTTCACATTTCTTTTGGAGCAGAAGCAGATCTCACCCACAAGGATTGACCATTGAAGGCAAAGGTGATTAATGGACGAGTGTTGGATCAAATGAGTTGTAGATAAGTTTTAGTTTGCAAAGTAAAAATGCAGCCTTAACCATTACTGCCAACATTATTAAAGTGGTCAAACCACATCCACCTCACAACTCATGTGTTCATTCCAATCACTTTGCAGAAACAACAATCGGAATATGCTTATAATGCTCTTTTGCTAATTGGGAAATCATACAAACTCAAAAGTCTAATGTACTTTTAAACGTGTAGTTCAGTAGTACTCATTTTAAACGTTTGGTTTGTGCCCACTATCCCCCAATGGGCTCCCAGTGATGTGATCCCAATGGTATCAAACGTCCCACTTAGCATCCGAAGCTCCTCCTCCATATGCTGGGGGTAAAAGTTAAAGGATACCTGCAACAACAGAGAAAAACATACAAATCAATAACTAAATAAAAATAAAGGATAAAGATAAGAATGAACAGGAAAATAAATAAATGAAAGAGAACCTGTATTGGCT
Organism: Gadus macrocephalus; assembly: GCF_031168955.1. Classification (NCBI taxonomy): domain Eukaryota; kingdom Metazoa; phylum Chordata; class Actinopteri; order Gadiformes; family Gadidae; genus Gadus; species Gadus macrocephalus. Next base: position 24,014,385 of record NC_082387.1, read on the forward strand.
GGCCTGCGATAAGAGCACGTCCCATGCTAGTCTCAAAAATCAACTGACAAATCAGGTCCTTTGGGTTGAATTTACCAGACACCTGTAATATTAACACACGCACATCAAAAGCCATCTCATTGTTTTAGTGGTAAAACAGTATTGCAAAGTACATTGAATGTACCAATGGTTGCCAGGACATTGATTGACAAGAACATACTTTAGACGCAGTCTAACCTGAGTAATGGTCTCTCCTTCAAATAGGTCAATGCTTAGTTCATTGGGGCTGACGAGACCAAGAAGAACGCCCCAGTTGGTGTCATGACGCAACTGGATGCTAGAAGGTAAACAGGGGAAAATCGTGCAAAGAGTGTAACAGCATAAGACAAGTGCATTAATTAACGGAAACACACACACACACACACACACACACACACACACACCCACACACACACACACACACACACACACACACACACACACACACACACACACACACACACACACACACACACACACACAAACGCACCATCACACACTATAGGAATCTTTATTATTATAAAACAATAATAGCAATAATTATTCATAGTCATTACTATAAAAAAAATCATATTAATCCTAACTAATCCTGTTGATGCAGCCAGACTGAGAGGTACAGTACGTCTTACCCAGCAATGTGGCTATTAGGGACCTCCCAGACTTTCACGCCTGTGATGATTCCCTCTCCTGAGGACAAGAAGGGAGTTCCAAGCCCTGATCCGACGGCTGGGGAGTACGATGCGAACTCATTGGCTGAAGATAACGAGAGAGGAACAATTCATAGTTTAGTAGGCATAGCTTCAATATAATATGTATTAGATAAGGACTAACACTGACATGTAAATGTGTAGCCAAATGGACAATATAATACAAATTTTTGCCGTCCATCTGATATTTGTATCGGACCCTTGGACTTATGACACATGGCAAGAAGCCTATCCAGTTCAGCCACTCATAGGTATAAACCAGAATGCTGGCTAGTAATAATAATAAAAATAATAATTGCAGTTCCTCCACCTTGAACTCATGCAACCTGACCCATGAACAAATGGCTCAAGGAACACCATCAAAGTTAAAAGTTAAGTAGCATCGAGTATCGACTAGCAGAAAAGCTTTCATAAAACCGATAAACATATTAGTTAAGTGTTCTGTGGCAGCCGGATGGATCTATAACTTACATTGTGCCAGGCAGGCAACCCACGCGAACAAAAGGATAGAGATCATCCTAGAATGAAGAACAGTGAGTTGGTAAACTAAAACGTTTTAATTAGTATCAACATCAGGGAAAATAAAGTATGCAACTACACATTTTAAAAGATCACAACACTACCTGTTGATGGGATCTGTGAGATGTCGGAAAGCTTTCTGTTATTGCCTCCCCTGTGGGGGAACTTAAATAGCTAGCTTATTTTATAACCATTGTTATCTTATCAGCATTCATTAATGGAACCCGAAAGCACAACAAGACAGCAAAATCCAATGAGTAGTTTTAAGATCTGAAGCTTCTGAGGATGTTTACATATTACTTGGCACTATGACTTTGTGCCAAAGATAGCTACATGCGTAGAATTTGTTTGGTAGATAAAACCATTTTTGTAGAGAATTAGCAGAATGAATAGATCGAGAGCAGAGTCATCATTTAGAAATGCAAGGAAAGTTTATTACAAACCACCGATCAAACGTGGGCCCTTCATAGTGATTTGCAAAGGAAGAATTCATGTGTCCTAATTTTTTAAGGACAATCATTAACAGATAATTTTTCAAATAGCCTTAATGTCAAATGCAAGAAATATAAAAGGGTTTATGTAGTGAAGACATACAGTTTTAATTGAAAGCCGTGGCAAACAGACCCCTATTCAAGCCATAATTTGAAAGAAAAGTCTCAAGGCAGAGCTCACATGTATCGAGGATTGACCCCTGAAGGGAAAGGTACAATTTGGCGAGGGACGGTTTCAATCGGAGGCGTACAATATGTTCTGGGAGCAAGGTTGTGGTGGATGGTGTGGCCGTTAGAATTTCTTGAAGAAAATAAAATTTCAATTTATTTGATAAGTAAAAGAAAATGAAAGGGGTTTTAAGTGGTCCAAAATTTGATCAAACTTTGGACCACTTTTTTTTTCTAACCCTAATTTTTTTTTGCTTATCAAATAAATTGAGATAGGCATATGGTTATATAAGTTCGATAAGCCTTGCATACAATTTAGAGACTAGTGTATAGGTACATTAAGTATTAGTTAGGATTAAATTTGCACTATGAGAATGAAGCATTAAACATTACTACAAACATTAATGAAGTGGTTTGATTACAACCAACCCACCTCACAACTCATTCCTGTGTTCATTCCAATCACTTTACAGTAAAAAAAATGTGATTTTGCTTATTGGGTTCTATTGCTAAATAGGAAATCATAGAAACTCAAAAGTCCAATGCACTTTTAAGCGTTTGGTTGACGAGTAGTCATTCCATGGCGTCGTCTGCCGTTGGGTCCACCCCATAGAGTCTCCCCCAATGGGCTCCCAGTGATGTGATCCCAGCGCTATTGAACCGCCCACTCAGCATCAGAAGCTCCGCCTCTGCATGCTTGGGGTAAAAGTTAAAGGAGTTCTGCAAAAAAAATTTTTTTTTTTTTTTTAATAACTCAATACAAAAATGATAAGAATGAACAATGAAGTAAATAAATGAAAGAGAACCTGTAATGGCTGGCCTGCAATGAGAGCACGACCTTTGTTGGTCACAAAAATCAACTGATAGATGTAGTTGGATGGGTGGTATTTACCAGACACCTGAAATATTAACACACTGACATCAAAATACATCTAACTGTTGTAGGAGTAAAAAAATAAGTGAGGGCCGACATGAAAAAACCAATGCTTGCCAGGACAGTGATTTACAAGAAGATAGTATAGATGTATTTTAACCTGAATGATGGCTTCTCCTACAAATAGGTCCAATCTCTCTTCACTGGTGGTGACTCGACCGTTAAGATGGCCCCATTTGGTTCCATGACGCAACTGGATACTAGAAGTAAAACATGGGCAAACCGTGTAAAAACTGTAACAGCATAGAATAAGTGCATTAAGTAACACAAACACAGACACACACACTAAAGGTATCTTTAATGTTGTAAAATAATGATAACAATAATGACTTATAGTCCTAACAATAAAAATCACATAATTAATCTAGGGAGGGTGGGTTCGTAAAATGTGAGAAGTCAAGGGGCCCTATTTTAACAGTCTGAAACGCGAGTGAGAAGCGCCAAACGCAAGTAGCTTTGTGGGCGGGTCTATGGCGATGATTATACCGGCGGATAAATTACTCTTGCGCCAAACGCAAATCTAAAAAGGGTTGCCCTCAAATAGCATAATTACCCGTAGGTGTGGTTTGGGCGTAAAGTGCAATAAACCAATGAGAGTGCCAGCTCCCATCCCCTTTAAGAGCCATGAGCGCATTTTAATCTGACAATTTGATCGTTTGACAGCGCGTTTGCAGTCTCCGATGAGACAGATGCATGACCACATGAATTTTAAACTTCAAATGGCTCAGTTTACGGCCAAATAATATGGCCTATTTCACACATGGAATAGCGTTTTCTTCCACAACATATGATATGCGGTAACTCTGGTTCTATTTAATGATATACACAATACATTAACAAACATCGTTTCTTGCCAGTATTGTATGCACTATCGTTATCGTCTTGTGTTCCTAATATGCCCGTGTCACCCCGTTAATATACATTGGCATGAAGTAAATTGCGCTGGATGCAAGATAGGGCCCAATGAGTAGACAGTCTTGCTTTAATCTAGAGTTAGTCTAGAGACTAAAGTCTTGCTTTAGTCTAGAGTATACTTTCTTGTTCAGGAGGAGCAGAGGATCAAACTGACATGCCTCCATTTTGCCAGAAGTGCTGCTCTCTGTGATAAGCTAGTGGTGATGCAGTGACTGAGAGCTACTATGTCTTACCCAGTAATGTAACTATTAGGGTTCTCCCAGACTTTCACGCCTGTGATACTTCCTTCTTCTTTGGACGAGAAGGGAGTTCCACTACCTGATCCAAGGGCTGGAGAGTATGAGTAGTACTGATTGGCTGAAGATAAAGAGAGAGGAACAATACATAACTTAGTAGGCATAACTTCAGTATAATATTTATGATATAAGGACTTACACTGATGTGTAAATGTAGTTGTAATTTCAAAGAAACAGTGTATCGGAACGAAAACAAAATAATGCATAAACGTATAATGCAAATAATTGCTACCCTCCTTCTATCTGGAATTGTATCAAAGAATCAGACCCATGAACAAATGACCAATGGCTAGAAGACTATCCAGTCCGGCCGAACATGGCCCAGGATACTGGCTAAAAGCCAGCCCAAAGAGAAAGCTTATAAAACAATCATGACTGTCATACAGTGAAGTAGTAGAGCTTGTTCTGGGTTAGTAAAGAACTTGAACTTCTAGAATCCAACCCACAAACAAATGGCTAAAGGAAGTCTATCAGACTATTCAGTCCAAGTTTAAAGTTAAGTACCATTGAGTACCGACTAGCTATCCCCAAGAGAAAACTTTCAAATAACAGATAAGCCGAAGTATAAATGTTAGTAAAGTCTTCTGTAACAGCAAGGTGGATTTTTTTCTCACATTTTGCCAGGCAGGCAACCCAAGCCGCAGCGAAAAACAGGAAAGACAGCATCCTAGATTGAAGAAAAGTTTCAACAACATAAGCTCAAATAAAAGTATGCAGCTACACATTTTAAAAGAGAGCAACCATACCTGTTAAAAATAACGCCCGTACCTGTTGATTCTATCAGTTAAGCGTCTGGTTTCCGATTTCTGTTATTTCCTCATCTGTGGGGGAACTTAAATAGCTTGCAAATTTCACAACCAATATGAGTTCGCCAGCATTCCTAAATGACATTCAAAGCTTTTTTTCCACTTCAAAAATGTTCAACAGGAAAAACCCTGTTGAACCAGGAAATAAATGTAAAAGTCTAGGAAACATTGACGTAGTAACTGTGTGCCGATGTCCTAGACGACATTTGGTCTGCCAAACAAAGTCAAAAGCTTATTTTTCAATTAAAAAATGTCCAACGGGAACAACCCAAGTAAACCAGGAGGTAAATGTAAAAACATCGATGTAGTAACTATCTGCCGATGACAAGTGTTTATTGGAGCGCCATTGGAGCCTAATAATCAAACAGGGGAAAACGCTAAAGCGTATTAATAACATACAGTCAATCATCAACATATAGGAATCTTTCAATTTAGTTGTAATAGGTTAACCCCGACCACCTTTGTACAGAAATCCGAATGTGCACGTTACTTTGGGCAATGAGATGAGTGCCCCCAAAGCCATTCTGAGTAAATCCGAGCCATGGGTTCGAGAGCAAATGCCGTTGCTGCACAATTTTCAGCATTAGCCCTTAGCTAAGCATTTCTTTAAATTCACACCTTGATATAATTCCTGAAGCTATTGGCCAAAAACTTGGCACACTTATTAAGGGGGGGTGGCTTCTACTTGTGTATCTAGTTTGTTTGATCAAAATCCCAATAAGGATCTGAGTAACGCCTAGGCCCTAGGGCATGTGTACGACATTTGAAGTAATTTGCACTTGAAATGTCTTGTTTTCCAAATCTTCACTGTACAGAAAAAAAATCAAGATGTACATTATGGGTACAATAGCCAAACAGTACATTCAGACAAACTTTGCAGTACAAGACTGATAGGAGACACGCCTATTTTCTGTCCCAGACATTCATCAGGGATGCATCATTACACTTAATAAACGTAGGCTTACGAGGGCACAACAAACCCAGCAAAATAATAACGTGGTTCTAAGAGCTAAACACGAAGCAAAGCGCAGCATTCCTGTTGTGTGATCTTGACATAAAGATTAAACTGGATCTGCAGCATTTCTGGGCAAGGAGCAGCAGCTATTTCCATTGACACAGGTGGCCACAGCCTGGTAAGCAACTGCAGGTTGATCTGACCCAGTAATGTAACGGTGGATCACCTCCCAGTCTCTGACGACCATGATGGATACTTCTGGAGGAGCTGAAGCCGCATCCAATACTATTTCCGTGGGCTAGAGAGTAGGAGAAGTGTGTACTGCCTGGAGCAGGGATGGGCAACTGGCGGGCCGCATACGGCCCGCATCCTCACTCAGTCAGGCCCACACATAATTAAAAAAAATACCTAAAAAAACTAAATAAATAAATAATAATAATAATTGATCGAGTTACAGAAAACTCGGTCAAGAAAAATGAGAAGAATTCATAGAATTCAAAGGCAAACCCATGTGTCTAGTTTGCTTAGAAACTATATCAGTCATTAAAGATATCCACTTAAGTCGCCACTACAACTACTACAATTGCAATGAATATCATGCTTGTTGGGTTTGAGTTTATTGAGTTGTTGCACTTGATGTTGGGCCACGGTTTTTCAGTTTTGTGACATGATTGAATGAAGATGTATGTGACCCCTATGCACTGATCAAAATACTGACCATTCATGTGGCTGTTTGAGCATGGAAAACATGAAATGAATGTATGTTGGTTAAATTAACATACCGTACATAGGTTATGATTTTGGAAGATTTTTTAGGTAGTGGCCATCCCCAAAATGCACCAGAATACAGGAAATCATATCTACCAAATTCAAAATTGTGTAGCTTCTCTCAGCTCACTTTTAGTTGAAGTGTGCAGTCATGTTGCCCTCTGATGGTTATGATGAAAAATGTGTCCCTCTTTATCATGAAAGTTGCCCATCTCTGGCCTGGAGGGAGGGAGGGAGGGAGGGGGAGAGAGAGAGAGAGGGAGAGAGGCAGGCTCCAGCAGCCTCAGTGACAGCAGTATAGAGAGCATGTTCTAAATTAAAGAACCGTAAGTGGATTGCCTGAAGTTTTAAGTAATAAGAACATGCCTAATAGAATAAAAGCAACCAAGTTAACCCAAAGTAAAGAAAAAAAGAATTTCCAAATGCTACCTGTGTGCCATCAGTGAGCCATCCAAAGCTTTAGATCACCTCCACACCTGGGAATGAGACTTTGAGTACTTCAAGTTCCACCCCCATTGCTCTCCTGTAGTCTTTGATTTGTTGATAAAGGAACAAGTTCTCTGGATGTTTGCTCGAGTTTGCAAATATGCTTGTGTATGCAAAAAAAATTCCTAGGGACGCACAATTAGGACATCATTTCATCAGTAGCATAGTAGTAAGTATAAAGAAAAAATAAATAAATAATAATACAAATAATAATGGAAATACATGAAAGATTCAAAGAGATTCAAGATTAAAAGGTTTTTATTTGTAACATACTCATACAGGATGTGCAGTGAAATGTTTTTGTGACATACTCTGTATTTCTGTGCTTAAAATATAAATAAAATACCATAGAATAAAAATAGAATAAGCAAACCTTAAATGATCTGCAAAGAGAGAACGTCATAGGTTGGTCTCACTGATAAATGTACGTAGTTGGAAGATATAATATTTACAATCCGACTGCCAGAGAATTTATGGAATGGAATCTCCCTGAGATGCCGAGAAGGAAACATTTTGACCTGCTGACTCAGAATCATGTTTTTTTTGGCATACCCTACCCAAAAATCCTTAGGTGGCAAAGTTTCAGACATATCCTGGAAATATTCTGAAACTTTTTGTTGAGTTTCCAAAGCTTTTTCCAAAACAGTAAGTGGGTGAACCGATTGGTGGCGTTCCCTCGGATTCGTGCACAGATTTGCAATCCATCTGTTCTTTCGCAAATTGACCAGCCTTGGACAACAATGACCACTTTTACCTAACAATGCACATGAAAGCCTTGAAAGCCCTAAAGCACAAAGCTAAATCAATATCACTGATTTCACTATCAATAAATAATATAATAAATCAATAAATATGAATGGGTTTCAATGGAGAGATTAATTATTAATTATTAATGATATTAATTATTTTCTGGTCCCAGTCTTTATATGGCCTGGATTACACATATGTTGTTTGTGGATTTAAATTATAATTTTCCATGCAAAGATAACAAATTCCTGAAGAAGTTTGATGATGTTAGGTTTTGTGTGAGGCCGCTTTGTGAACTACAGCCAGCACTCGAGTTGAGGGGGGATGAGGGGACACAAATTGATGTCACGTCAATCAGCGACATGGAAACGCAGCCTGCACAGGTGATTTCAGCATCATGGCCAAGCGACAAGGAAAGCTTGATCTGAGGGACTTCGGCTTTAGAGGACAAAAGGTACCACGGAAGGTAAGTCAAGAGAGACTAAAGTGAGGCGTAACTACTGAAAATATAGTAAAATCTGATAAAATAAGAGCGATGACTACTTATTTTATCCCAAAAAATATATAATATAATAATAATTATTAAAATAATAATTATTATTATCACACCGTTGGTCTCCCACCATATGCGCTGTCATCAGCACAAATGTTAAAAAAAAGAGTTAAAATCCATACTGAACCTATAGTGAACCTGAGGGCTCGGATTGTGAATCCGAGTGCACAGACTTACAGCCGTGAATACCAACAATGCCTCCTTCTCTGGGGGCCAACTGCTGTGAGGCCTCCTCGGCAGATTGCCCCATTACACTTCCAAGTAGCTTGCCTATATGTGTACCGTTGTATCGGCAAGAAAATATACGGTCAGGTCTGCTTTTTATTTCTATTTATTCGAAGGGACAATGCATCTTAATAAACATTTCTGTAAATATGCCAGATTTAGCCAAATGGCTAGTTGCCATCTGCAGTCCTTGGCCAGATGTAACAATAGGCTCCCTAAAAAGCAAATAACAAATAACAAGAAGATAAAAAAAACACAACACATTAACTAAGATAAAAGCAACAGATAAAACATTAATTATAACCACATACAAGTATTCAGTAGTTTAAGCCATAAAATACATAAATCATGCAGGACAAACAAGAGCCAGCATCAGACAAATACAAATAAAAAGATAGACTAGGACTTATAGAAACATCAGATGTGTTAGACATCGAAGCAGTAGCCCACCAAAGCATCGAGGCACTTTTAAAGGCACTTTTCCTTAATGGAATAATGCAGTTCCCACTCGTGACTGCTATTGTGATCCGATGTGGATGAGTTCAATAATTAACAAATTCTGAGTGGAGGAGGGGATATGCCATGTATGATTTTGTAGAAGAGACATGCGTTTTTGTACCTAATCATGTTTTCCTAGCTCGATAGATTGTATTTTCTTAAAATTGATTGTGATAGAAATCTCTCAAAACAGTACTGGGCCAGAAAGTTGGCAAGGGCAACTAAAACATGAGTTTGCAGATTAGACTCTAGTTTGCAGGCTAGTTTTACACAGTAGTCGACCTGAAAGGGACCTTCTAAAAGAAAGATAAGGACGATAAATTACCGGCTTACGTCTAATGTCGGAAAACCTGAATGAATGCACAATGGACCCAATCCGTTTGATAACCCTGATAATATTACTAACTATGTTCCCGTCAATGTGTATTACTTCCTTGTTGGCGCTAATTATGCGATAGCCAAACATAAAAAGCAGAATACTTGTTTACATGTCCTGTAAGATCTCGAGCATCATGGCCCGATAACAAATTCGGCCATGATTGCTGATCTTGCAAATAAATGCTGATAAAAAGCAGCGTACTATAGCAGGTCAGTGCGTTTCAATAGCCAAAAAGTTGCTTAAGTCGTGATCTGCTCGATATTGTAGTACCAAAAGTACAAATCTTAATCACGAAATAAATCACTGTCCGATAATACTTTCGAACCCTGTTTACAAGTGAACCTTAATACAAAAAGACAACAGCAGGGAATAGGTCCACAAATAAAGTACACCATTTCTGTAAAAGATCATGTAACATGGGAAATCACAGACTACAGGTTGAATAATAAAAAATAAAAATAAATAAAAAAAAAACGTTTTTAATCTAGTAATCGTGCTTTGGTGTGGCCACTCTTATCAACCAAATAAAAAAGTATTTAGGCTTGACAACTCAAAATCCTTATTAAAAATGAAAACTACCATGGGAATTTAATAAGAACCGAAAGCTAATTATCAGCCAATGCTAATTATTCCCTAGGGTGGTTGATTGATGGCCGGGGTGGCCTGCCCCGTTGTGATTGGCTATCTGGGGAGCATGTCCTGCAGATCTGCAACCACGTAGGCCACCACGGCCCACAATGCCGAGCAGCGGTCCATAGCGCCGGGGCTCTGGACGCTCATGGTGTCCGCCTCCGAGTGGTGGAACCAAAAGTACCGGTCGTCCTCAACGTGGAGACTCGCACCTGGATCACACACACACACACACACACACACACACACACACACACACACACACACACACACACACACACACACACACACACACACACACACACACACACACACACACACCTTAAGGGGAGTGACAGCACACTAGAACAATTGTTGGTGTTTGCTGCCATCTAGAGGTTAAAGGTATTGTGTCCCTGTGAAGTGGCTGAGAATAATGACGTTGAGGTTGTGCGCTAGTTTGAGTTGTAAAACGTTAGTGAGTGGTTATGGCAGATCCAGAGTGGCACCGAGCAGAGACAATAGTTTTAAACTCCAACAGTCAGCCGCCTTCGAGTAAGTTAACGTTTTTCATTGGAGAAGAGGCCAGACTCTGCAAATGAAATGGAGTACGAGAGTCTGCTAGGGCCAGGCTAGCAGGGTTTCTCGTAATGAAGAGTTTCGACTGGTTCCGTTCAGGCAGGGGTCTCAAACTCGCGGCCCGGGGGCCAATTGAGGCCCACGGGATGATATTTTGTGGCCCCCTACTTGACATCAAAGTTTAGTGTTAGTGCGGCCCGCGCGTTGTTGTCAAACGCACAGAGTGGCCTGCCATGCTTTTTTATGACTTGTGATAGGGTGACCAGATGTCCCGGTTTTGCCGGGACAGTCCCAATTTTGAGTTGCGTGTCCTGAGTCCTGACAAAAACCAAAGGACACTAAAATGTCCCAGTTTCCACCAACCACTATGAAATGTCCCCTGTTGTCAGCGATTACATAGCCAACGTGAATCTAATTATAGCCCGATCATTAACTTAGATTGGGTAAGTTGTGGTCCTTTTTTTTGTGGAATACTTGATGGGGCCCAGCCTGACCCAGACTCTATCTCCAGCGGCCCCCAGTTAAGGTGAGTTTGAGACCCCTGCGTTAAGGCGTTTAGCGATTTTGAATGTGCTCAGCAACATTCTATAGTATTTGTGCAATCGAAACATTCGCAGGTAAGGAACAAGGGGGGAAGGCAGGCGGACGTGTTTCCAGGGGACCCACCTGGCACCCCAGCCTGCATCCAGGGGCCGATGTCGGTGCCCTCTCCGTGGGGCTCCAGCCGCGTCGTATTCAGGGGGGCCAAGAGCTGGACCACCTCCTGCATCACCTGCCAGCGCGCGCACGCGCACGCACACACACACACACACACACACACACACACACACACACACACACACACACACACACACACACACACACACACACACACACACACACACACACACACACACACACACACACACACACACACACACACACGAGAATTGATGGGGATTTTTCATTACATTTTTATTGGGTGATTTCAATTCAACGGTCATTTGTCCTTTATCACAGATATTCTCTATTGATTGGCTTAAGTGGTCTTATTCGCTATTTATCAAGTTCCACTTTATCAGGTTTATTTATCACAAAGCCAATTGAAATGTGTTCAGAGCGCTACAATTGTTTATGATTACACATGCGGATGGCCTCTTATTTGGACGACGCTCATATCGGCCCTCAGGATCCATGCTCTCCTGAATGTGCTCTATATGTAAAGACAAGACATTTAAACACTAGAGTAGATAGTTAACATGCACACACGATAAGACCTTACTCATGTGTCTTCCTGTGGGACTATCTAATCATTTATTTAATATTTGGAATTTAATTGAAATTTTTTTTGCATTCGGACACCTCTAATGAGAGATCAATGCTTCTACCTCCTAGGTGGCGTCATCACATACTATTCCTTTGTTCAGTGCATCATCTGTCACCATAAGGCTGAACCACAGTGACGTACGTCATGATTTCCCAAGATGTGCAGTGTAGGATTCTCATATCTGCAACAGCCAATACTGGATTTGACTCTAGGCTTTGTCTGGATTGTCAGGCCCAATTGCGTCAAACGACAGGTGTGATGTCTTCAGAGGATCCCCCCCCCCCTACCTTCTGAGCTGCTGGGCTGCCCGTAAACTGCAAGGCCACTGGAGCGAAGGTCCCCAAGTCGGACTCCATGACCAGGTCAAAGTTGGAGATGTTGGCCTGTCACATGAGGGCCAGGCAGGAGAGAGAGGGACGAAGGGGAAGGGTAAGAGCCTTGTGAGCATCATGTGAGACAGGAAAAACAGACACGTAAAATATGACTTATTTTTTGTGACTAGCTTGCCAATACAAGGGTATCTTTCAGAGTAATACGAATAATAACATGTTTTTTTTTTTATTAAATTGCAAAACAAATTAAATTGGTTTTGCAATTAACATTTATGCTCATTAGCTACATTTATGCTCATCAGCTTTAGTCAAGCCCTAACCCGATGGTAAATTGAGATAAAAATCATTTCATGAGGACCAGAGTAAGAGAGTAAAAAAAAAAAAAAAAAAAGGTTTACAAAACATTACTCCACCAATCTTCTCTGTGGTATACGCTGTGTGGTACATGCTCTGTGTGGTAGGCCTACATGCTCTGTGTGGTACATGCTCTGTGTGGTACATGCTCTGTGTGGTACATGCTCTGTGCCGTACATGCTCTGTGCGGTATATTCTGTTAGAGTTAAACATGTGGTAACACACTTATCGACAGCTCTTAAGAACCCTGTCATTAAGTCAGAGATCACAAAGATCGGTGCCGTTGAAGTATCATTTATAATCGTTTACTACTTTAACTGCACCGACAATCCCAAAAAAAACAGTAGGTGGATAAAGTGTATAGTTCAAAACGTTAAGCAGCTTTTACATCTCCGCCACCTACACAGTTTGTTATGTACGACCGTCCTACAACCCCAGGTTATCTCCGAAAGACATTCCACCGAGGAGGCGGGACTTATTCTTCAGAGGTCCATAGCAGCGAGGTCGACAGGGCGTCGGGGCGCGTCTGCGGGTCCACTGGTACCTTGTGTCTCTGGTAGTACTGCTGGGCTCCGACCCCGCCCTGCTCCTCTGCCGTCCACAGAACGGCTCTCAGGGTCCTGCGGGGACGCAGGCCTGGACGCACAGAGACACACTGATTTTTTTTAACCGTTAAATGTATGAAGCGTTTGTCTTGTCAACCTTTGGAACGAATCATTAGCAGTGCATCGCTATGCTAGCTCCTTTGGCACTCTGGGGAATCCGTACAGAATTAATAAGTCGTGTGTGTGTGTTTGTAATACGTTTGTGTAATGTGTGTAATATGTGTGTTTGTAATATGCGTGTGTGTGCAATATGTGAGTGTGTGTGTGCGCAATATGTGTGTGCGTGCAATATGTATGTATGTATGCATGTATGTATGCATGCATGTATGCGTGTGTTTGATCAATATGCGTCTGTGTAATATTTGTGCGTACGCGTGTGCCTGTCCTTAAGCCCCGTAGCAGCTGTCCAATAGACTAGGGTCCAAAAATCTGTTTTCCCACTTCTGTGCAGTTGTTGTTGATCCCCTTCTCACTTGCCTAGGTCCTTGATGACAGACAGGGCCTCCCAGGAGATGATGGCTCCTCCCCCATCGTCCATGGCCCCCTGCCCCACGTCCCAACTGTCCAAGTGACCACTGAGCACGACTACCTGGTGGGTTGAAGGAGTCGGTGTTAGAAACGACAGCCAAGTAGGAACTTTCGACAAAAACTCAAGAGAATCATCCCTTTAGAATGGGTCACCAAACACTTACTGGACAAAACCCTTTGTTTACTTCTGAGGACGAGTCAGAAAACCGCCCCAACCATGAACTGAAACGTGGTGCAGCTTTTTAAGACTGCAATGAGCGAAACCCATATCATGGAGCCGTTTTGGATTCAACTATTTATCTTGCTAGTCACTAACAGTGTAACCAAAGTCCACTGAAGAATTGAACGGCTAAACACACTTGAACTCCAACAAACAGCCAAAAAAGATAAATACTGAAGAAGAGCTCAGACGTAGAGCACGCAGCAATACAGACCCCCCAAAGGGGACGGAACAGCTTGATACAGGGCACAGTGAGACAGGCTCTGGTTAATGTCAAGAGTCTGGCAGTGGCCAGGTTTCAGTTTTCCACTTCACCGTGAAGAGGACATTCATAACAGAACAATCCCGTAGGGAGGATTCTCCCTCAAAACGGTAGACATTACATTTTACACACACACTTAAGTATTCCCCCCCTCGACTCAAACTGTTAAACAGAGGGTTTGATTATACAGAAGTAAACACGGCCAGATCCAGGGATATTATCTCTTTGCGAGGGTCACCCCGACTGACAAGTATTCGAACAGTGTTCTGAAATTGATTTGAACAGTGTTCTGAAATTGAAAGCCCACCACCAGAACCCTTGCGTTACTCCCATGATTCATGTCACATGTCCATGAATAATTTCCGGGGTTTTCCCGATCATCACCTGGTGTCTATTCTCCCTTCTGCAAAACATCTTCCCCCCCCCCCCCCCCACTCAGACTTATAAGTGATGTCTCACCACAGGGGGCTTTTTGTTTCAGTTTTTCGGCTGTGAGGGTATGTTATGGATTCCGTGGAACAGATGACATCAGCGGTGCGGCTGTCATACCAACTTCCTAACAGATCCCTGTGAACGTTGAACTCGGCAAAAAAACCAACTGGAGAACCGAGTTGACAATTCGGTTGAAAGCTGACGGAATGAATTACAGAAACGAAAGTGATTCATCGGGATTCGCTCAGACTGTGTCGACGTGACGAAACCTGCTTGGCAGCGCGTAGCAGACTCCTCGAGAGGAGAGGGAAACATGAGATCATATCGCCGGCTGGAAACTGGTTCATAAGTGGGAGGGTTGAAATGTTCACCTGACCCTTGTTCGAATTAAACTAATCTATTTAATCCTATGAGGGTTAGGAGGAACACATGGCAGAAGACACAGTTTGAGCAGATCATTCTGAGCAGGAAGGTAGAGCAGTACATAATGCCTGCAGAGTGTGAATGAATTGATTAAAAAAAATAAATAATAATAATAAAAATAAAAATAAACATTTATTTAAAAGGTACATTGTTCTTACATTTTTGCTATAGGGTCTGCTGGAATGTTAGAAAACGTTCAGTATCAAATAAATATTTTGTATCAAATTTGTAATTGATATTATTTATTGAAAAGCAAGACAAAAAAGTTTATAAAGGACATTTAATTGTTTGATTTATGCAATGGTGAAAAATTCAAGCAAAATGAATGAAAAACAGCAAAAGCCACATTCGGTATTCGGTTCCGGCTTTCGGCCAACTGTTTCAGTATATTCGGTTTCGGCCAAGAATTGTCATTTCGGTGCATCCCTAGGAAGGACATGGACATCCCTGATATTGGACAGTGACAACAACACACTATGGAGAGAACCTTCAGCACTGAAGTGCCATTCAAGCCTTCCCTGAACCGAATAAAACATCTCCCTCTTTTCCTACAGACGTTTCTTGTTGCGTGTGAAATTGTGAAATCAGTCACATAGTGTGTCTTGTGAAATCACACATTGATATATTGTGAAATCACACGGGACATGACCCATTCCCCGGATCCTCCATTTCATTGATTTGGAGGAATGGAGGTTGTCTGATCTACGGGCCGGGGGTGATTCGATGAGTCAACAGCATTCCAACAGTCAGTCCAGCCCAGTTCAACATTACCCACAATCCTTAGCACCTGTCCATCGCTGTCCGGTACCAAGTTAAGGGATAAGATAACATTATACTATTTCAAATCCCAGACTGGGAATTTGGAGGCCGCAGCTGTAGAATGTAGAAAGAGATAAAACAATAAACAACGAGAGTTACTTAATTACGATCGTACAGTAACGTTACGATTGTAAGTAAATAAGTAACTTTTTTTAATCGGCTCATTTGTTCAATCAGCCCTACACTATAGACACTCGGGTGCATTGACGTTTCTACAAACTGCGAACCGAGCGTTTGCCAGAACAACTCAAATACATCCATCATCTGGTTATCAGGCAGCTGCTTGGGACCACAATCATCACTGGAAGTTCTGTCTTTTCCTTAAAGGTGACATAATACACCACCAGGTGTGAGAGTGATTAGCCGTTGCAAGCCGTTTTGAAAACCGGCCCCTTGTGACATCACAAGTGGGCGTGTCCAACTAGGTGTGTGCTGGATGGATCAGTCCACCAGCCTACCCGGTGGACTGCAGCAAACGTTGCTCATCTACCCGTCACACATCTAGGTGGCCACACCCGTGTGATGTCAGAAGAGGCCGTTTTTTTTCCAAACGGCTCGTACCGGCCGATCACACTCACACCTGGTGGTATAACACGTCACCTTTAACAACCACTAACCCCCGCCCAGGTGGGTACCTGTTCAGGGTGCTGCCAGCCCCTGATCTCCGCCACCGTGTTGAAGGAGTCGGCGTCCGGCAGCGTCTTGGCCCCCATGTTCAGCCGGACCACCACCCGCTGTCCCCTGGCCGCCATGCGCGCCATGAGCTGGGCGTCCTCCACCGTGATGCAGGCCGCCGGGATGCGCCGCACCCCCTCCTGGTAGTCCTGGACGCCTGTGTGGGGGCTTGGCCGGGCCAGCCGAAAGACCCCCCCCAGTAAAGACCGGGTTCCCGGAGAGCTCCTTCAACTAGACCCGTTCCCTAACTTCCCCGCGGAGCTCGGTTCTATCACTACTGGGTAAAGCCCCCCCCCCCTCCCAGACATGTACTCGATGGTCAAAAGGAGACTTGGAATTGGATTACCGTGTTTGCCACTGGGGATACTATTTCAGCTTTGTCTAGACTAGTGGTTCTCCACTGGGGGAACTGAAAGCTAGAACCACTGGGGGAACTGAAAACAGAACATTTAGAAAACGGAATGGTCAGCTATGCTCTTTAGAAACCACAGGAACCTTTGTTCACAGGGTCTGGGATTGCCCTGGTGTGAGAGACTTTTGGAGTAGGGTGTCCAACAGAATGTCTACAGTGCTTGGGCGTACCATCCCCTGCTCCCCAACTGTTCTATCGCTGGACGATTTCACTGGTTTGGATCTTTCTTTGATGCACCAACGCTGGTTTCTGGTAGGCGTTACTGCTGCCAAAAAGCTTGTAGCACAGAGATGGAAAGCACCTCATGATCTATCTTATCCACACTGGGTGAACACAGTTATAGATCTGGCTAAGATAGAGAAATCTGTGGCCAGCATGCATGGCGCGCAAGCTAAAAACATAAACTTGTGGTCATCCTTTATCGTTAGTATGTTGGGGGAGTAGCCATGATTTACTTTCCTTCTTCTACTTCTTTTACATCTGTTATCCTACATTTCTGACTCATACTTAACAGCTCTACTGAGCTGTTCAGATGACTGATTTTCTCTAGGGGGGGGGCGGGGGCAAGACCTGTGTGTGTGTGTGTGTGGGGGGGGAGTGCGTGTTGATGAATATTGTGTGTTGACTCATTTGTGTATGTGACTGTTTAATGTCAAATGTTGTCTTATTTGCGTTTATGTCTTATTGGTGTATGTTGTCTTATTTGTGTTTATGTCAAATGTTGTATGTTGTCTTATTTGTGCATATGCCTAACTGTTTTCTATATGTCTATATGTTTGTTGTATAAATCATAAAATAAAAAATGTATCACAAAAAAAGTGGTTGCATTGTAAATCTGAACACAAGGACGAAGGAGAATCCGGGGAAAGAGGAGGCGCTTCCAGAAACAGCCAAAGGTGCTAAAATATATTTGTTTCAGGAAGAATATATTTGAATGGGATTCACCTCTCGTGCTCTGACCCTGCCCTGGCGTTACGCTTCTTTTGTGGGGAGACATTAGCCAACAGTTGAATGAAGCACAGGCCCATGTATCTCACTAAATTGTGAGTGTTTGCACCCTTTTAATGTTCATGTTTACACTGCCAAATAGAAGGTATACACAAAGTTCAGAGTTGGAGAACCACTGATCTAGACAATGACATTACTTTTCTTTGACAGACAGGCTGACAGACAGACAGACAGACAGACGGCGGGGGGGGGGGGGGAGATACCTGTTGATGGACACCGGGGTGACGGAGCGGATTAGCGCGGCCACGGCGCCTAGCTTGGCGGCCTCCGACGCGCCGAAGGCCCGGTACGCCACCGTCTCGCCGTAGCTGACGAAGGGCTGGTTGAACACCACGATCCTGCCCGAGACGTTGGCCCGGCGGCTCTTCAGGTCCTCGAAGGAGCTCACCACCACCACCTCCGCCTCGATGCCTGGAGGGGGGGGGGGGGGGGGGGGGGGGGGAGAGAGAGAAGGTACAGAGCGTCGCTAAACCGTCTCTCAGCGCACCGCCGGCTCATAGATTCAGACCGACTCGAACCGTGAGCCGTCGAGGAAGAAAGGCGGTACACGCTTCAATGGGAGAGAGGGGATTTTTTTTTGCTGTGTTGTTCAGGTTGTTTAGGTATTAATTAGTGCTGTCAAGCGATTAAAATATTTAATCGCGATTAATCACATTCATGCCATAGTTAACTCACGATTAATCGCAATTATTTTTCTATGCTAAATATCCCTTGATTTCTTTGTCACATTAATTTATCTAATTTTAATGCTCTTATCAACATGGAGAAGTGCATCGGCTTGTCTTATGCAAATGTTTTTTTATTGATAACAACATTGCCAATTGGCATATACTGATCAAAACAGGAAAATACCAAAAAAGCCTATAGTGCAATTAAACGATGAACCTACAAACCTACAAACATAATCTTTATTTTTTAAATGAATAAATTTGCGTTAATCGCGCGATAAAAAAATTAACGCCGTTAAAATTGGTTTGCGTTAACGCTGTTAATAACGCGTTTAACTGACAGCACTAATATTAATAAAACATCTGTTTAGTTACCGATCCGCATACATGGCTGCTCACTCAAGAAATTCATTATTTGACGCAAAAAAAAAAAAAAAAATGTCAGATAACAATTACGATTATTATGAAAAAAATTCGCGTCATATCATCCGTCATGATATTCATAGCAGCAGTCTGCTATTCGGAAATAACAGACGCCACACTATTCTGAAATAACAGACCATAGAAAACCGTCGTAAACAAAGCCCAGCAATAGTGTTGTTGTCACATGACATCGGTAACGGATGTCTGAGCGAAGTCAGGAGAGACAGTTGTGACGGATTCATCACTCGACCGACGTGGTTCTTAGGCCCAATCCCATTTCTACCCCTTACCCCTCCCCCCCCCCCCCCCCCCCCCCCCCTCGTTTTGAAGGGGGAAGGGGGAAGGGGGAAGGGGTAGAAATGGGATTGGGCCTTAAAGCCTTCCACGGGATGAAACCGTTTTACTACGGTCTCCACGGCTCCATGACCTGTACCTTCAGGGGGGGTCCCCACGCTGCTGCCCAGCCCCAGCATGGCCAGCGTCTTGGGCCTCGGCAGAACCATCTCAGCCCCCTCCTCTCCTCTCACCCAGTGGGGGACCTTAACCGGCTCTGCTCGTCAGGAAACAAAGACAAGTGTCATCCTCATGGCGGTGGACAAAGACAGCTCAAGGCTGTTGGACGGTCGATGTGTCAGAAACTCCTCGTTAGGAATAACTGCCTGAGATGCATCATGTGGTTCTAAACGTAATGTTTTAAATAATGTTTAAACAAAACATTGAACAAAGAATTATAACCACAAGATCATTAAAAGAACACCAATGGAGACAATAAACACACAAACAAAAGAACAAATAATATCATTACTCAATAATTTATAAATTAAAATAAATAAATAAATATAATAATTGTAATAATACATAAACAATAATTATTAAATAATAAAAAAATATATATAATCAGGAGATTACGTTCCAAGCAGAGCATGAGAATGTATCGTTCATATTGTTAAATTTAGCACGGGAGTCGATTGATAAGGGTCAGTTTGGAGCAGCAATGGGGTGTTTCCTAGTCAACATCATAGTGCAGGGATTATAAATACTCTATTCTTCCTCCCAATAACTCGCCAGACATTACACATGACCAGAGAACATCAGGCTCCATTATATTGACCCTAACCTCATTTTCTCAAGACATCACAAAGCATGAGCTGACCTAGTTCACCATTCCAGTCATGTATTCTACTCCCTACGCAACCCTTAACCTATCCCAGATAATACACGCACTTTGCGTGTCACATATGCCGAAATACGTACGTAATCATGCAATCCAAACAACACACACACACGCCCCAATTACTAAACAGCTAAATAATCTGGTTTCAAAGTATGCAACGGTATTCAAATCAATTTTATTTGCATAGCCCTTATCACCATTACAGTCTGAAAAGGCTTAACAGGCCAAACAGTTATGACACCCACAACACTGACCCAAGCCCCACCAAAAAAACTCCCTTTATCAGCAAGGAAGAAATTGAGGAAGAACACAGAGTTGGGGATCCCTCCAGGGCAGTTTGGTGAGCGCATAAGTACCTTCTTAAGTATCTCAAGTAGAGGACCCCTGGTGATCAACCCTCAAATATAACCCTTCAGTATCACTCCAACCAGCCAACTTAAAAGGTGGCCACATTACCACCAGGTGCGAGTGTCAGCCCCACTTGCGATGTCAACAAGTCACAGGGCAGATTCTGAAACGGCTTGTAATGCCTAATCAAACTCACAGCTGGAGTCGAAATTCCCATTGTCTAAAGGTTGAACATCATGGGCCCTAGCAAGATCGTTGCTGCTAGCGAACTCAGGAGGCTACGTTCAGTCCATCTGTCCCAGGTCATTACTCTAACCTCCTGACCTGGACTGTAACAGAGCCCTTCGCTTAGCTGCACCCCAGCGTATGAGAAAGCAGTGGGCGACCCCAACTTCTCCTGCAATCAGGTTGAAATAGTAATGAAAGCGTACCATTCACTTACAGGTGTTTTCTAACACTCACCACACACACATATATTTATTTCCTCACAAACGTGTCGCCAGGTGCGAACTGTTCATTTGGGAACAGTGTAGTTGCTACAAAAAATCTGGTGGTTGACTTAAACGACTTGGAAGGACATACTGAGTCTGGAAATGTCACTAGTGGAGACATCCAGAAACACACACAGTGAGAGTGAGTGAGTGAGTGAGTGAGTGAGTGAGTGAGTGAGTGAGTGAGTGAGTTGACCTACCTAAATGTACATCCAGGCCATCTTGGCTCATGGCGTTGTACATGTATGCAATGGCCAGTTCCAAGTTGTGGGAGCCACTGACTCGGTTGCCGATGGCGTCCGTGAAGTTGGACAGGCGTTCATAAGAGCGCTTCTGGGCGGAGCCGGACAACACCAGCTTGATGATCTGATTGGCTACGTCAGTGTAGCTCGCCACCTCTTTCGCCATGTCTGAACAGAACAGAATGACGGCCATCAGGAACATGAAGTGCTTCAATGTACTTATGTGTGTATGTATGAATGTATTCATGGATCCAAAGGGACTGCTTGTAGGATTTTCACGTGCATAAATCACTCGCAATTCCCAATACAGCAAAGCCTGTGGGCTGACTTTTACCTCACTTAAACCAGGCCGGTTTTGCAGTTTAAAGTCATTATCAAATTTAAAAACACAATGAGGAACACTGGCTGAAATAGTTGAATGGCCGCAACAGCAATGATAGACAATGCTAAGGACGGACCTGCAACCATTCCGTTACCGCACAGACATCCAGATGAGAGAACCGAGCAAGTTTCAGAATGCCAGGACTGTTGGAGTCACCCACTGCTTACGATTACAATAGTCAGTAGGTGGAGGGCCCACCAGTGTTGCTGGGTGTTTCCAGGGGCAGGGTGGATGAAATGAACTGTGAGATAAATGTGTGCGTTGGACTGCCTTTGATATATGTGTTTGTCTACCTCCTATTTCTATTAATTGTATTTATTAAGTAGTGTGTTATGTGAGACTGGAAACTGTGAACTAAATTGCCCATCTTGGGATAAATAAAGTTTTTTCTAAAAAAGACTGTCTACCTCTCTGCATGGGTACACACCCACAGCCGACCAGCAGCAGTGAACACGTCCAGAACAGAACGGGGAAAGACTGAAGGCACAGTGGTCGATGCACCACAGCCATCTGTGGAATCACACAGAGAAGAGAGGGGGGCAGGGGTGAGAGAGTGAGAGAGTGAGGGAGTAAGTGGAGGGGCATACGGTCAGGCAGGGGAGTTAAGTGAGTGAGTGAGTGAGTATGTGAAGTGAATCAAAAGCTTGAGTAGTCTTGGTTCCTTATTTTATTGAGGATGTAATCATAATAAATGAACACAAACAGCAATAGAATTATAAAAGTTAAGTTGAGTGAATAAAATGTTTCTTCCCATCATATTTCATTAGGATATTGCTTTTGGAAGTTTTGCCAATTTACTACTGTGTGAAAACTCGGTGTGGAAGTCGTATCAATAGCCTCGTAAGAAAGCATCAAGATAGGACTTGCAGTTTAAATTACAGAAGCCAAGTAGCACACGTGAATGGGATGGTAATAACTCTGACAGCCAAAATATAAATCAATCAGCACATCAGATTACATTCTGCTTTATTTTCCAATTATGCGGATCAATGTACGAAACTCGAGACCGCAAGCGCAGGTCTCATGACTAGGGGACAATACCACTTCTCTTTCTGTGGATCAGCCTTCTCTGTGACTGCACCGCTAACCTCCAACTTGCTTTCCCATTTGCGTACTCATAATTGGTCAACCACAGCCTACAAACAAGCGCTTCAAATTAAGTAATTGCGTGCATACTGTCTTACTGCATTGATGAACCTTGCGATCCAGAGCCTTTCTGGTCAAGAGTTAACTCCATTATAACCATGTGTTCAACAACGTTCATGTCAGCCTAGTATATGTGTCAGCCTGTTCTTGATCAGTTCAGATGGGTCTACCTTGATCGGTTTCAGATGCATTGGCTTTGCTCTCGATTCAATGATGCTTCTTGATGGATTATTTTTCATTCGTATAAATCCCTTAGATCAGGTATTTGCGAGCCATCAGATCTAGAAGAATTTACCAATCTAAACATTACAGACAGGGGAATCACAAGACTGTTGTTTACTTCCGCAATGTGACGTGCTTCAGAATTACCGCAGATGATTGGATTAGGCTATATGAACTAAATTTCTTCCAAGTGGAGAACAATAATTCCATTAAATGTAGTTTACTTGAGATGGTAATAATTGGGTTGAACTATAGGCCAGTGTCCTTTCTGTATGGATATAAGCTCGACCCTACAACTTTCAGAAAGCCACACGTTCCAATTGTATTAAAAAAAAAAAAAATAGTATATTGATCAAAAGGATTTGGGAAAGTGTGACAAGACAAGAATCAACATAGGCCTACCAGTCCAAACGGATGAGAAGAAATGTAATTAAATAGCGTAGGATCAAGCCCACATTTTATTAAGGACAGTTTATCTTCATGCAGTAAGCCCATACGTGCTGCTAGCGTCATCGCAGAACCAAAAAACACTGGAACAAGCTTGATTTGTCCGAAAAGAATAGAAATCGATTTCATTGTAGGCCTAATCAAACTTGTGTATGACCACAAACAATAATCCAGCACTATGGCACTAACATCAAAAAAAATGGCAGTTTAATATCAAGTTCTCAATATAATTAACATAATCTTACCAAGTTTTCACAAAGTCAATTATTTTTAAATACATGTAGGCTATATCGAAGCAAAATTGAAGATAATAAAAATATTTGGTCGGCTTTTACATTACTGTGCCAAAATGTCTGTGTTGTACACCTGAACATATTCCAACTGCCTTCGTCGACCTACTCATCCATCTCTACCATGATTCATCGTGCGTTTTAGGTCTCTCAAATCTCTATCGGCTTTAATGTCAAGTTATCTAAGAACCCAGCATTATTTATTAAAAAAAAAAGCTTTAAAGTTCACTCCTCTCCAGATTTAGAGCACTCAAATGTTTGCATTCAAATAAGTATTTTTGATATAACACTGAGCATCTGGTTATTGTTAAGTTTAAAATTATTAATGTTATTATATTAAAGATTTCCGTAGAATGTGTCAGAAATATACGGTCAAATATCAAATCCTCCATGTTGAAATACATAGCGTCTGAGAAATAGTTGGCTAGCAAAGCGCCATTAATTAAACAAAAAAACTCCAGAACGTTAATATTTTTTTTCTCCGAAGTGAACAGTAAAATTGAATTTATTGGACTAAACCAAACATTTGTAGGACATCACGATCTGGCTTGTTGTTTTTGCTCCCTCAAGCTGTACGCTAAAAGCTCCGTGGAATGTAAGGAGCGGAATGTGCTTTGGTTTAGGTCAGTCCACTTGTAAAGGCATGTGGATTACACTAATTATTCATGGGCACGCTTGGAGGTGTGGTCGATAATATCTCCCTGCTCTATTGTTGCACAGAGTGTTCGGCTAGGAGCACTTCAACCAGCCTGGTGGCGTAGTAGCTTTAGACGTGCACGGACACACACAGGCCTTCTTGCTCTTAGTAAATACCCTGTCTGGTTGAACACGAATGTTGAAATTGTTCTTATTGTAGGCTGAAATCCCTCGCCAGCGATGTCACATGGTAACCACTTGGTGTTTGGGGCTGACCCAAGACATCGTTTTTGGAAAAAAATGAAATTGTTTGGTTGCTCTATAATGAATGGACAAGCACCAACATTGATAAGAATAGGTGCAAGACATTGCGACTCCTGTATATATATATATATATATATATATATTTGTATATAAAATAACTCTTTGGCAAAGATATTCGCAATTATATTTGACTTTTTCTCAAAACATTGAAAGCAATAATCAAAAAAGATGGTCCAGTAACACATTTTCATAGCAAAAAAAAAAAAAGGTAGATGAATCAAACATTCATATCTCCCGAAAAATAATAATCAATCGAAAAAGGCAAACAAAATGCAGCAATCAAACTTGTTTCCTAAACGAAAGGATAACAAAATATATCTTTACCTCATGTAAAGAGGACAAATTACATAATGCAGTTCACAACAAAAATATTTATAATCCTATATTTAGTACCAAAAAGTAGTGTTCATCCTTAGGTTCAAAAAGGATGAACACTTGTCCGTGTTTAAATGTTGATATAAACTTTGCTACAATGCTGAAGTGAACGGGTCCTGGTTTGGCTACAGCTCTCTGAAAGTATAAATTAAATCGATCTTAAAAGGTCCCATGACATGCCACCAGGAGTGAGTGTGATTAGCCGTTACAAGCGTTTTGAAAATCTCCCCCTTATGACATCACAAGTGGGCGTGTCCACCTAGATGTGTGCTGGATAGATCAGTCTACCAGCCTACCCAGTGGACTGTAGCAAACGTTGCTCATCTATCCGTCACACATCTAGGTGGACACGCCCACTTAAGATGTCATAAGGGGCAGATTTTCAAAACGGCTTGTAACGGCTAATCACACTCAAACCTGGTGGCATTTCATGGGACCTTTAAATGCATGAACAGGGCCAGCCCGATGTGGTAAAGCTGTCGTAAATGGATGTCTGACATGTACAAAGTCCTCAATACTGATGTACTTCACCGTCCCATGAGGAGTGGACGAGTGAGGTTGAGTGACTAACTGAATACGATATTATTTTGTTTTAATTTCTTGAGCCTTCGAATACACATCAGCCGTTAAATCCCCTTACCATTTGGACAGTCTGACATTTTGGTTTCCGTCTAATCATTCATAATTCAGAGAATAAGGCAGGCGGCGATGGGAAAAGAAGACTAAATGACAGAAAGGGGTGAAAGGGGAGGAGGCTCGACTAAAAGTAAAAAGCGTTGCAGAGCAAAAAGCCACGCTAAAAAACAGAAAAACTCAAATCCCTGGGACGACATCCAAAGCTCTGACCCACTCCGACCTCCCCTCAAAAGGACTGCTGTATCTCTTTGTGAATCGGTGACAACATTCTGTTAGACAAGGTGATGTCACCGACGGTTGGCCAATCTGAAAAAACGGTTGCGTTTGGGGGGGGGGGGGTTGGTTGATTCGCGGTGTCGGGTTTCTCTTCGAACGAAACACGAAACACTCTCCCTTCAGACATCGAATGATTGATAATGCCCCGTGTCTTTTGAGTGCTGATTGTCAGACGCAACGAGAGCACACACGGCCCCCCCAGGGCGCTGGCGGCCCCCCGTCGAGGTCAGCTGAGGTTCAGGCGTAGAACTCTTTGGGGGGCTGCTTCTGGTAGGCACTGGGGGGGACCTTGGCGATGCCCAGCGCGTAGCTCCCCTCGTCCTTCTTCTTCATGCGGTAGGCGATGAACAGGACCAGGAAAAGGGCGCACAGGAACCCGACCACGCCGCACGCTATCACCGCTAGGCCACGGGGAAGGGAACGAGAGCAACGTTTTACAAAACAGGTCGTCGGCAGTACAAACCACCGGTTACAAAAAGGGTTCCAGATAGACGATTTGCAAGTCAACGGATGCGTAATAGGCCAATTTCAATGAATGGTGTGATTCTAATTGAACGAGCGAACAATCACAGCATCTCATGCGTTTACTCAAGGCACTTTGTTTAGATACTACATTTTATAGTGCTTTAAAGGTCCTTGGTAACCAGTCGCTAAATATCAAACCACTGGGTTAACATCGTCTCACGTGGAGCCAGGTGGGGGGGACTTTACACAGCCACTATGTAAACATGAGAGTGTTGACAAAGTAGTCCATCCTCACCAGCTAGCACCTCCGTCCTTTGCCACATGTTATCAGACACGAATTCCGGTTCCACAATCATCTCTTCCCTCGAGCCGGCTTTAGATAAGACCCTGTCACTCTCCTCAGGCAGGATGATGTCGTCGTCCGAGGTAACCCCGCCTCTGGTGTCGCAGTCCTCGGTGCATGTGGTGGGGAACACAGGGACTGCGGTATCAGGTTCAATTTCAGGTTCTTCTGAGGCTTCCAGCCCTGTTACCTGGTGAAAAGGAATCAAATACATATGAATGTATAATAGTACGTAAAAAAATATATGACAGAATAAATATATATGTTTAAAAATGCTTAGGGAATTTGACATTTTCTTAATTTGATCAACCCAAACCACAATATGATGACTGAGTTAAGGCTTTTTTTTAATTTGTCTTGTTTTGTGGAAAAAAATGAAACCTTACAAAAGTTCCTTTTGTTGTGTTTATTATGAAGGATTCAATCTTATAAGATACAATTGAGAATCTAGATTGTCAACCATCTTATTTTCAACGTACGAACGTTGATATTTAATTATAGATGATTGGGAAAGCTTCGGTTCACACCTGGCAGTGTTGTTAGAGTAGTGCATTAGGATTTTTCCAAGTGTTTAATTTGAATTTATCGATTATTTCTGGGTATACTGAGAATCAGGTGCTCCTTTAAGCAGCACCCTTTTTTAGCGACATGTAAATGATCCCAACATGCTAAATATCCTAACATGCATGACTAGTATAAATGTTTTTCAAAAATCAGGCTATAATTCGCTTAGCCTTACAGGCAAATAAAAAGGAAGACAACGATGCCTACCTCAGTCTCGGCTTGGATCATGTATGCAGGGGTTGTACCATCCTGCATCATGGTCGGTGAGTTAGTGGTCGCCAGTGTACCATCCGGGGTCACAGTCTTAAAGTCCAGGCTCCTTGTCTTGTTCATTATATCTGGGATCTCCGTTGTGTCTGGGGAAGAACCACCAAGAACCATTGATTAAAACCTTTGTGCTCAAAGCAGTGGAGAAAAAATGCACACAAAACAAACTTGATGAACCACTTCACTCTTTGTTTGGTTTATAGGAACAAAGTGGTTCGCCTAAAAAGCTTTCATGCTAACCACTCAGATAAGGCTTCACCTGGCTATGGAAATGTTAGAAAACCTCAGGGACCATAATGCCTCTCGTGAAACACAATATTACAACTTATTTTAGGCTCAAAAGATTGTACTAGGTGATGTCATTCATTTGAAAGTTGGTAGGGTCTATTCCATGACATGATGTCATGGATTTTTCTCATAGGTTTCTGAATCTATGACTTAGGGTCATAGAGTCATAAAAGATCTTATTCGCCATAGCAACAAAGAGTATTTTAACCAACCCTCAGACTCCGCCCATAATGATGACTGCATCACTTGGCTCTTCATAAAACATGACCTGGCGAACTTATCACCTCAGGACAAACATCTGGCTTTTTTATTTACAGGTTTGTGTGCGTGTGCATGTGTATGTGTGCGTGCGTTTCCAATCAAAAGGACTATTCTTTCGAAGTCATTATTATTTTGAATGCACCCAGTTTTTGTTTACAAAACCAATAGAGTGAACTCTTTCATGCCACCACATGCAAGACTCGTAGTCTGCATGACAATATAACCCTCGAGACTGGGTTATAATTCCCAAAACGTATGAATGCTTCTTCCTGCTTCAGGAAAATGAAGGACCTCTGCACTCTTTGAATGGTCTGTTGATTTTCGTAGGCGTAGCGAGTGTTTGAGCGTTCTTACCGAATTCACTCATTCCGGATCCTGAGATATTGTTTTCATCATCTTCGTCGTCGGAAGGGATGCCCCCCGACGACTGACCCTCCAGGTACATATCATCTGATCCGGGAGAGGTCTGGGAAGACACCAGGAGCTGGAGAGACAAGCACACAACATTATTGAGTGATGGAAATTAGTTTTAAGTTCACTAATACTACTGATACACTGATACAATAATTATGTTTGTCTGCGTAAATTAGCAACCAACTTCAGAGGTTCTCTTTAGTCTGTGATATCTTAGCAATATAAAGATAGATCGACGGGAAGACATAAAGAGCAAATCCCGATCAAAAATCTTTTCTGTATTTCATCTGGTATTTTTTAGCGACATAGTGACAAAAAGGAAAAACCTACGAAAACAGAAAAAGGGACAAAACTTCTGTTCAACCCCTAGCAGAGAGACAACCATTTTTGACTACATGATGTTCCCTGGCTCAATAAGCTAGGAGACATGGAGGAAGTGAAGGAAAATAAGCAGGGCCAACGCCAAGTGGGTGAGAAATAGGGAGAGATTAAAGATCTTCAACGACATCGAGGATAAGAAAAACTGATGTCTGAATGACACAAACCCATTTTGTCTTAGTGGCAATCCAAGGGAAAAAAATGTGCCTTACATCCGTCATGTCCATCATAGGTACTAACAATATGTCACTTATAAACAATAGCTTCAAGACCGGTTGTGTCTTTCAAAGATGGTATCAGACCAGATAAACCGTTTGCCTTTTGTATTTTAAATCTATTTCCATTGGGACCTAATCTACCTCAAATATGCGGTTGATGCTCCCACTTTCTCCAATGAGGGGCCGAATGCGCCACAAGTTTTGATTTATTTCAAAAGTTTTGAGATGGAATCCTTATTTGTTGACCAACATCTGTACAATCTACAACATAGAGACGCCCAAGTACTCCTACTTAAACCGAAGGGACGGCGTAACTGCACTCCTACATTCTTCCCCGTTGATTGTCCTGGCTTGTTGCGGTTTGTCCCTGATATTGCACTCAGATAAGCAACATCAATATGACCCATTTGGGTTCTGGTAAATGACGCAATGTATTTACTGTGTAAATGTCGGGGTTTGTAGTGATGTTCTCCGGCCAGGCCAAGACTACATGGAGTGAAGACGAGACAAATTTAAAATGAATTGTACGTGGGAGAGATTTTCCTCTTAATGACAACCTCATAATTCAAAAATGATTGAATTCCTTGTTGCGGGAACGATGAATGATTTGCCCTTTGCGATTCTTCACCTTTCAAAATGAGAACAGGCATCCAGACGTGTTGCAACCGTGGAAGACGCGGACCATCTGCAAGGCTAAACCAAGGTTCTCAGAGGGACCGTTTACATTTACCATGAACTGGGAGAGGTGTCATAACAACGACTGTCTCATTCCCGCACAAAGACACAACACATGTGGGGACCAACCACCCAGCACCACATAAACATTGTAAATATTATATACATTTACCATCTGCTATAGTATAAGGTTCCTATACACTTTGTTATTTCCCCATGTACTCTGGATGTAGTCATTTTTGGGTGCCTGTTTGAAACTGTCCACATCCACTTGCCCTTAGAGACAGATCTTTTCCAATAATTTTGAGAATGGCACACAGGGTCAACAACATGATTTAGTTGTGTAACTAAAGCATACAACGGGTCTGTCATCATCCTCTTTCAGCGAGATGTCCAGTCCACAACCTGCAATACACTGTGTGTGTGTGTGTGTGTGTGTGTGTGTGTGTGTGTGTGTGTGTGTGTGTGTGTGTGTGTGTGTGTGTGTGTGTGTGTGTGTGTGTGTGTGTGTGTGTGTGTGTGTGTCTTAAAACACAGCACTCAAAAGTCTTTCAACTTGAAAGTTCTCCCTTTAGTCATTCATTACAATAAAGAACACACATCTCAGCATCCATTATAGTGGGGATGATGTCATGTAGTTTGTCATGTGGTTGTTGTTCTTTTACCATATTTTAGGCCTACCGAATAACTATTGCTGGGTTAAGCTCTTGGGCCCATGACGTACTGTATGGGCCTACCAATAGGGCAACATGGAAATCTCAGTCTTTCCAAATTCTCCCTAAGTTGATGTAAGGGAACATTTGTTTTTGTCTGAAGCGCACATGTGGGTGTCCAGGCTACTCTTGAAAGAACTCTCCCTGAACCAATGAGCCCGGATCTAGCGCACCTTAATGGGCCGACGATAAATATTCCATGTTGCCAAGCAGCCTAGGTGCGTTCGTTCACTCCCTTTCCGTGAACCCCTTGTGTGCAGGTCTTAGCTCGGCGACACCGGCGGCAGCACATGGGTAGCCTAGCTGGAGGCATCTGGCCTGCCTCAACATGCATTACTACCGTCTGGTGTACTTTGAGTCATTCATACAGGAAGGTGACGCATCCCCAGCTGAGAGATCACAATTAAGTTACAGCTAATGAAAACCAAAAAAAGGGGATGGGTAGTCGTGTATGTGCCACCGTTTCGAAAGTATTCCAGAGACTCTCCAAAAACGGCTTTTCCTATTTTTCCTGAACTTTGACCCAAATACATGGTCCTTGGACGATCTGCCCCATCCCGGCCCCAAATGCACCCATCTTTCAATCCTACACATTCGTGAAACAGTGGAGCTGCGTGATGCGAGTTATGGATGTGTACATTTTAGCAGCCGTTCTCACCTCTTAATAATGTTAATGATAATTAATATTTATTCTAATGATAGGATGCTTTTTCTATAGTTTACCAAATTGATGGAAGATGAAAAACAATGGGTTTAAATGACAGCCTAATGTTATTGTGTATATATATATATATATCCTATTTATAGCAGTTTCATTCATGTTCTCTCGTGTAACGTTAGGTTGAGATTAGTAGATTATGCTTAAATAAAGATATTGGCCAGCATAATTAAATATTAAATGTTTGTTCATCAATATATTTAAGACACAATCGTCTTTTTGTTTGGCTTTATTACATAAACCTTTTTGTTACAGAGACAGACTATTTTCTTGGCTATTAAAAAACACTTTCACCAGCAATGCCGATAGTGTGTGAAGGAGGGGGTTATGGGAATCAGTCAAATGAAAATCTCGACACATGGGTTGCCCATATTATTTCCTTATGACGGAAATACAGGTAACCCTACCCATGTTGTCCGAAGTACGCGACTGGGAGCCAGATTATAGCCCTTCATATCGGACCTGGACCTTCACTCGATCAGGAACCAATTATACATTTTTTACAACAAGACTTAATCCACTTACTTTTTCACTGAGATACCCGGTCGCCAACCCGATCAAGAACACAATCCAAATGCTCCGCATACTTGTGTCCCACCAGCGACTCGAAGGCTGAGGTACAATAAAACCCAAAAGTGAGGTAACTCAAAAAGTAACACAATCGTCCGCCCGGTCTTTCGATCTATGACGTGAAAGTTACTTTTAACTCGCTCGACGCGGGTGTGTTTGTGTTTGATCGGCGATGGTCAAATCTCAAGGTTTTTGGATAAGTTCAACTTCTCGGGCGCCTCAAGTTAACCGCTGCTCTCCGCTCCCTAGTGTCTTTTCTTTCAGCTGCGGGGGAGTTTGTTTGGGCTGGCACTGCAGCGTGGCCCGCGGTGACGTCAGCGTGACGTAGCCTCGAACAAAAGGCATCGGTGGGAACTGGGAGTATGGATGCATTATCTATCATCATGAGCATGTGGAGAAGAAAAAAGGAAGGAAACAGGAAGTGAACAGTCGAACTCCAGACTCTGAGCAACAGCCTCATTAACTTGTTAGTCATTGCAATGTTTTAAAATCTATACTCGTCCAAATGCCCTACTACTATTTTATTTTCATGTCTCTGGTTCAGTCCCCTTAACTTTTTTTCTTAAGTTTTTCTTCTTCTAAACCACTTTGTAACTTTGATTTGGAAGGTGGTTTATAAATAAATAAAGAAAACAACAAAGAAACTACTTAGTAGTCTCTTATTATTGAAGTCAAGGGACTTGAACCGTTGGCATCCCAAGGTGCCTTGCTGGAGGGCCACATGCCAAGTTCTATCCCCCATATCCTCTGCTCTACTAGAGAACCATCGGCCCCCAGTCGGCTGGGGGGGGCAGTTGCCTGGCCTTCCCTAAAATAGCTACCTATATTATGTATGCACACCTGCTCATGAATCCTGAAATATACATGTTGTAATTTATAATCTTTTGATATCAAACATGCCTCCAGGAGTATAAATAAATGGAGGTTTTCGCCCAGTTCTCCGCGGACGACGAGTCTCCACCGTTGCCAACGGAAACAAGTACAGCACCTGCTCCACTCAGGACGATAGAGGCTCGTATCCACGGCAACCCCAGCCAAGTATCGCTCCATGGGCCAACTTTCTGAAAAATTTAATATCGGGCACAAGGTATGGATTAAAACACTGTTTGCCCTTCAAACCCTTGTCATCATTTCTTTCAATACTCTCACAAAAAAATATGTGGATGTTCTCCGTTGTCTCAAAGGTTGAAGACCACTGAATGAGAATAATATCATAGAAACCATGGATTGTTTTTTTATAAGAGGTTAGCTAGATATTAAAGAAACAAATAGCCATTACCGTACAGATGATTATTTTATTGCAATTCTTTGTTGTAAAAACTGTTAGACAAAGGTTTATGAATAAACTATCCTAGCCGTGTATA
This sequence comes from Gadus macrocephalus, assembly GCF_031168955.1. Classification (NCBI taxonomy): domain Eukaryota; kingdom Metazoa; phylum Chordata; class Actinopteri; order Gadiformes; family Gadidae; genus Gadus; species Gadus macrocephalus. The sequence continues at coordinate 24,047,732 of NC_082387.1, forward strand.
ATATTTAGAAAACCTATTTCTGATGTTGGCAAAGCCTTGAGATGTTTTACAGCACACATTTCAGTAACATATGTAAAGTATAAGTTCATCTTCATATCATGTATATTATTGTTCTATGTTTGAAAGTGTCCTCATTTTAAAAACAACATATTCAGCTTTTCTACTTCCATTGAAACCAACTGAAACATAAAAAAAAAACTGAAAGACACTTGTTTTTGCGCAAGTCTTGCTGCCCTCTAAAGGCAACTCTGGGAACTGCATGGCAAGACAAGGCACATTTCTAAGCCTTTGTCTTATAAGGCCACTTATCCCCAGGCCCAAAACAACAATTAGGACAGAGCAACACATCCTGTTCATATATTCTATCCACCAACAACTGCCCCCCAAAGTTGAGACCAACTGCGGGTGTGAAGCAGTTCCCCCAGGGGGGGGGGGGGGGGGGGGGGGGGACTACAGGGACCAGAACAGACGATAGAACGCCGATTAGTCTTCACTGTAGAACGCCACGCCCCCAAAACACACGTCTGACTGGACTGGAGGCATTTCCCTTTTTTGGACATGGCTGGTTGCTGAACTGAGCTGTCGGTCTGGTGGGCGTTGGGATAATCAACAAATAAACACTGCTCAGGCGTAGTGCAGCTGGACGGGGGGGGGTTGTTGAGTCACCGATAGTGACTCTCTGAGGTAGAACAAGGTTTTTCCGAGTCACCGGAGTCCGGCTTTGGCGTCTTGGGTTTTCAGGTTCCTCTTCCAGACTGGAGGGATCTGAGAAGGAGGGCCTTGCATTAATGGAAACTCTGCAAATGCTATTTGTGTTAAGAACATAAATACAGAAAAAATAACCAAGTACTTTTTTTTGGAACAGGAAGTAACTAAACTTATAGGAACTTATAGGAACATCAATGTTATTTTTTGTTGTGTGTGTGCGTGTCCATGTATGTTTGGACGGAACTTTACGAGGAACCTAAACGGAAACGAAAACCAAATGGTCTTCAACTGTTCCGGAACAGAAACGTTATTCTGAAATCCCCAAAACCAGTTAATAAGGTTTTTTTTTTCGTTCCCTATGTAGCCTATACAATTTCACAAAAGCATAGCCTATTTCATGAAAAAAAAAAAATATATATATCTGTTTCTTGTTGGTGGGCGTGCCCTTAACCTGCGTCCGCGTCCAAGTTTGATTGACATGATCAAACAGCCCGCCCGCTCCCTGATGACAGCCCTCACTGCTGTCTCCACACAGCTATTTGATAAATGCCCGATTATAAAACACGCATTTCAAAAATCGAGTCTGACTGTCAATAACAATGCTGGCAACGTCTCAATTTGCGGGACGGGAAGTAATGGAAATGCGGGACTGTCCCGCACAAAGCAGGACATCTGGTCACCCTATATCGACCACAAAAATAGACTCGGCCCAATAACACTGCCGGAACGTTAAGAACAAACGTTATTTTACGTTCCGAACCGGTTCAGGAACAATATGTTGGTGGCGGAACGCAAGAACGAAAACGTTAAATATACCGGTTCCGTTCGGAGCGGGACGATTGAAAAATAATTTCGTTTTCAAGCCCTGATCCGTGTGTCCCTGTGTGCGTCTGTGTCCGTGTATCCGTGTGTGTGTGTGTGTGCACGTGTGCGTGCGGTAGTCTGTGTCTGTGGTTTCCTGCGTGCGTCCCCCGTGTGAGCGTGCGCTACCGGTGGGGGTGGCGTCGGCTCCAGGTGTCGTCCCAGGAAGGACAGCAGTCGCCTCCAGATGAGGCCGCTGCCCAGGAACATGAAGCCCGTGACCAGCCAGAACACTCGGGGGTCCTGAGACGGGTCAACAACACACGAGGAAGAGGCGTCATACTACGCGTTAGACCTTTAAGGGCTGATTATGGTTCCACGTCGACGCAAACGCAAGGGGGGGGTTTTACGGACACATCACCCTCCTTTGCGTCCACCGCGAGGACCTGACGCGCGCCTCCCAAAAATTGTAACCTTGCGTGGAGGCGACGCGGCAGCGAGGGGCTGCGATTGGTTTCGCTAACGTAAACTCGACGTGAAACCCGACGCAGAACTGGTTCACGGTTGCGCCGAAGCGTCTGCGTGGTCGTTGCGTCGACGTGGAACCATGACTGAGCCTTTAGAGTCTAATACCCGTGACATGTGACCCATGACATGACTGTCCCCCCCCAGTGGGACATGGGTGTACCGCCTCCAGGGGGGGCGGTACACCCATGTCCCAGTGGGGGGGCAGCAGTGAACACGGTGGGCGGCGGGATGCAGTCATCAATGTTCTTTTAAATACAGATAAAGATACAGCCGAGTCAGTTGATCCCGGAGGAAGGTGACCGTGACAGTTGCTCAGCTGAAGCCAGAATCCTCATAGGGAGTAGAACAGAATAAACACAGCTAGTAATATAGACACACACATCAGAGTAAATAGAACATTCTAATTAGAAATAAAATATGAATCTATCCAACAGCAGAAGGTAATATATATACGTGTATATAAAAAAATGTGTTGGAGGCCAAGTGAAGTTAAGTGAATTGAAGTAAAGAGCCTCGGGTTTACAGTAGGGATATTGCAAAGGTCATCCGGATATGATAAATAATAAAACGGCTGTGTTCAAAGTGGCCGAGTTTAATCAACAGTGCAGGGCTCAGAGTGAGTCCCTCTCTTCGGAGAGTGAGTCAAAGTGTTAACAAATTAGACGTCCATTGCAACACGCCTTGATTCATTTTTAGCGTTATTATTAGAGCTGTAGCGATGCGTCGACGTCAAAAATTCGTCGACGTCAAATTTCTCCGTCGACGATTTTCGACGGAGAAATGGACGAAAGTCGCAATAAAGGAAAATGTCCGCGTACGAAATCATCAAAGGTATGGAAATACTTCAAGTTAAGTCCTAAACGGAAAGGTGTTGTGATTTGCACTCTTTGCCAAATGGAGTTGGCATATCACAAGAGCACGACAGCAATGTTGGAGCATCTCAAACGAGAAAGTATCTCGTGCGCATGAGGAAGTATCTCGTGCGCACGAGAAAGTATCTCATGAGCATGGGGAAACATCGTGCGCATATCACTGGCAGTGTGTGTGTGTGTGTGTGTGTGTGTGTGTGTGTGTGTGTGTGTGTGTGTGTGTGTGTGTGTGTGTGTGTGTGTGTGTGTGTGTGTGTGTGTGTGTGTGTGTGTGTGTGTGTGTGTGTGTGTGTGTGTGTGTGTGTGTCGTCAGCGAGTAGGTGGACGAGCGAGGAGAGCGAGCGATAGCGTGCGTGTCAGTCTAGTGAAGTCATGAACGAGTCCGGTTGTGTGTAAGAATAAAATACCCAGCCTGTCAAGAATCGGTGGCCGCTTCATTCCATCATATTCCGACCTATAAGCAGACTCACTGTCTGTCAAAGTGAAGGGTCATGCCCCCGAGAGCGCATCGGACCTGGAGGGAACGTATCACCTGTGCTCCTCGGTCTGGGAGCCGACAGCAGGAAAGATGTAACTAACCATCTCGTAGTTGGAGGCGGAGCGCAAGAGAGTATGCTCACACATTTTTTTCATGTCCCTTTACGGGTTCCGTATTAAATAAAGTATATTATTAAGATTTTTTTTTGTATTTATTTGAGATACATTATGGTTTTTATTAATCGAGCAACAGAAAAAAAAAAAAAAAAACGTCCAATTGGTCATTAGATTAGTCGACTAATCGATAAAATAATCGCCCGATTAATCGTTTGATAAATAATCGTTTACCCCCAGCCTTAGTTATTATTCTCGAAAGGGGAACCATGCAATTGGGAGGTGGTCTCATGACATTCAATATGTTTAAAAGTTACAGAATAATTGAAATTAGAGGAACCATGTTCTTCTTTTAGAGGGACTATTCCTGTAAGACTTTTTCAGCAGAATTTCAGCAGGAGCTGTTTCCTTTATTTAGTTATGACTTCCTAATGTCTTATCTGGCAATTTCATTCAAATAAAAGAAAGGAAACTTCCTCTACGTTCCACATTTTGCTATTCGGCTAATAATCGAGGCCACAATGACAGCACTAGGATTCAATTGAGTTTCTCAGTTTTCCAAAAGGCCCAATCTAGCGATAGTGTTTCTAGTGCAATGATTTCAATAAATGGAGTGGTCAGATGGGAGCCACACAGAGAAAAAAAAATCAACCTCTTTGAAATGATATATATATTAGAAACATTTGAAAACCATATCAAAGGATGTGTTGTGAACTTGTGACGGTGCAGAGGAGAGAACAGCAAGAAATACACCTTTAATCGATTTCTAGTCGTAATAGCAGTTCTAGAAGTATTTGTAGTAGTAGTCGTAGAAGTATTACTAGTCGTAAAAGTATCAGTAGTCGAGGTAGAATTAGTAGTAGTAGCAGAAGTGGTAGCACGCATGTTCATACGGCCATGCTAACTGATATGTGACCCCTATGGCTGCCTACAACCCACGCCAACTTTGTAGTCGTTTTCCTTTTTTGGACCAGTATCGTAATAAACCTGATGAGCTATGTTGTCTATGAAGTGTGTCACACACTGTCGTTCTAATCTCCATGTGTCAGGGAAGCTATCCCTCCCTTGGAGAAGGCCTACGAGTATACTAACTAACTGCATCTAAAGAATACTCATTGTGTTGTTAAAGGGGACCTATTATGCTTTTTCGACCTATAAACGTTGTTATAATGATTGATAGTCATGTTTAACCATACACAAAAAACGATGTAGATTTTCGGGAAACTCTTCCTCTCATCTGGGCGCTTTCAGCATTCTCAGTGAACGCTCGGTTTCGTCCTTCTCCGCCCCCTCGCCCCCCTCCTGCCAACCCAACTCCGTTGTGATTGGTTACCTTCCTTGAAGCGTGCGAGCGGGCAGATTTGACCAGGCATATGGGGGCGCGGCAGGAGTGCCTCTACGCAGATGATTTCCCGGAAATGTGAACAAGTGAATCGCAATCGTTGTCCCGAGTGTTTAGCGCTCTGCACAGCCACCCCATACTGTCAGCAGGGAATACGTCGAAATGCATGTACGGCATTATTTGACACTTTAGTATGGTTAAACATGACTATCAATCATTATAACAACGTTTATAGGTCATAAAAGTCAAAAAAAACATAATAGGTCCCCTTTAATGTTCATCGTAAGTCTCGTCCAAACTGAACTGCCTCATTAGCAGACACAACGCGAGACTTGGCAGAGCAGCACTGCGGCTGCTTCGGGCTCAGAGAGATGAGGTGGGAACAACGAGAACCAGAGCGCCTACCCTAGCTCCTCCTTCGGACCTAGGACAGAACGGGAACAATCCCAACAGGGTTCTATTCGTGCACACAAGGTCGTTGTCGGCCACGCAAATCAAAAGCGAGACGTAAATAAAGAAACATCATCGCTTAGAAAAAGATGGATGGAGGAAGCATATTTCCCAGCGGATCTCGACTGAGTTCCTCCGCTGGCCGGCGGGGCCGACAGGAAGTCCGATGTCGACCCGCTTTGGTATTTTATGAGCGATGTGGATTGCAAAGGAAAGTATGTTCCTCCATTGGCGACGTCTGCCTTGCGGCCTGTCATAGATTTGCTTGAAGTAACGCATCAAACCACAAATTAAGGAGTGCAGATGTCAATTAACGGTGATGTCATGATGATGAGGTCTGAGCTCACCTCTTCGAAGGAGGACATAAGGTTCATCCCGAAGGCCACGCCCATCAGACCGAACAGGGAGAGGGAGAAGGTCCCCATGGTCAACTGGAGATTCAGGCGCATCATCACATTACGATGACTAATGAGAGAGAGAGAGAGAGAGAGAGAGAGAGAGAGAGAGAGAAATAGAATGAAGAAGAATGACGCAGAACCGAACAACAAATCATCATCTTGTAATGGCCCCAGATGGTTTGCAACAAATACAGACATTTGATTCATATGATGTTTAGATTGATACGTTCAAGTATTGAGAGTTTAAGGTGTATAATAATGCCTTATAAAATATTCCCCAAAGTCAGATTTTAGTTTTTACAAAAAATATTTAACCAAAGATGCGTTTTAAGGGCGTTTACAAACAATGAACAATGGGTTTCAAGAATTCCTAACAAAAGTTTTTATATTCTTACATTGATGCAAAACGAATGTGCTCATTTCTACCTAGTCCGTGTGATATAATGCCACGGAGCTCTTGCAAGACATCCATCGCGATTGTAGTGGAGAGAGTTCATGCGTTTAATATAACCCTCTATAACCCCTTGTTATTGGTCGGGCTACCTGACCTGCGAGCTACTTCCTTTTCTAAGTCAACCCCGTGTGGCCACGACCCTTCTCCCACGCTCACACCAGACCAACGGATGGATTTACATCTGCCGCTGCAAGAATACATGCTGACAATGTCGAAATTTAATTTGTGTGCGTGACTGTGTGAGCGTGTGACTGTCTGTGACTTTGAGTGACTATGTTTGTGTGTGACTATGCGCGTCACTGTGTGAGCGCATATATCTGTTTGTGCGTGACTGTGTGTGTGTGTGTGTGTGTGTGTGTGTGTGTGTGTGTGTGTGTGACTCTGTGTGTGTGTGTGACTCTGTGTGTGTGTGTGTGACTGTGTGTGACTGTGTGTATGTGTGACTGTGTGTGTGACTGTGTGTATGTGTGACTGTGTGTGTGTGACTGTATGTGTGACTGTGTGTGTGTGAGACTGTGTGTGTGACTGTGTGTGTGTGAGACTGTGTGTGTGACTGTGTGTGTGTGACTGTGTGTGTCTCTGTGTGTGTGTGTGTGTGTGTGTGTGTGTGTGTGTGTGTGTGTGTGTGTGTGTGTGTGTGTGTGTGTGTGTGTGTGTGTGTGTGTGTGTGTGTGTGTGTGTGTGTGTGTGTGTGTGTGTGTGACTGTGTGTGTGTGTACCTGTCCAGATTGATGAAGATGACGCTCTCTGAGTCGTCTATCAGTCCTTTGAGCTCTCTGGTATCGTTGCCTAGCTCTTCGGCCTGGCACAGAGGAAATGGCATCACCACAGATAACAGTAGGTCACGTGATAGCATTCCTAAAGGGTCATTATGGAGGGAATCGTCTCCTGGGTTCACCAATACCTGCATGTAGTAGTTCTCCAACAGGAGCTCCATCTCCTCTGCATGGTCAATACCCAGACTGCTCTCCTCCCTGAGACAGACAGAAAGAGACAAAAAGAGACAGAGTCAGACAGGCAGAAAGAGACAGAGTCAGACAGAGTCAGACAGGCAGAAAGAGACAGAGTCAGACAGAGTCAGACAGGCAGAAAGAGACAGAGTCAGACAGGCAGAAAGAGACAGAGTCAGACAGGCAGAAAGAGACAGAGTCAGACAGGCAGAAAGAGTCAGTCAGTCAGTCAGTCAGTCAGTCAGTCAGTCAGTCAGTCAGTCAGTCAGTCAGTCAGTCAGTCAGTCAGTCAGTCAGTCAGTCAGTCAGACAGACAGACAGACAGACAGACAGACAGACAGACAGACAGACAGACAGACAGACAGACAGACAGACAGACAGACAGACAGACAGACAGACAGACAGACAGACAGACAGACAGACAGACAGACAGACAGACAGACAGACAGACAGACAGACAGACAGACAGACAGACAGACAGACAGACAGACAGACAGACAGACAGACAGACAGACAGACAGACAGACAGACAGACAGACAGACAGACAGACAGACAGACAGACAGACAGACAGACAGACAGACAGACAGACAGACAGACAGACAGACAGACAGACAGACAGACAGACAGACAGACAGACAGACAGACAGACAGACAGACAGACAGACAGACAGACAGACAGACAGACAGACAGACAGACAGACAGACAGACAGACAGACAGACAGACAGACAGACAGACAGACAGACAGACAGACAGACAGACAGACAGACAGACAGACAGACAGACAGACAGACAGACAGACAGACAGACAGACAGACAGACAGACAGACAGACAGACAGACAGACAGACAGACAGACAGACAGACAGACAGACAGACAGACAGACAGACAGACAGACAGACAGACAGACAGACAGACAGACAGACAGACAGACAGACAGACAGACAGACAGACAGACAGACAGACAGACAGACAGACAGACAGACAGACAGACAGACAGACAGACAGACAGACAGACAGACAGACAGACAGACAGACAGACAGACAGACAGACAGACAGACAGACAGACAGACAGACAGACAGACAGACAGACAGACAGACAGACAGACAGACAGACAGACAGACAGACAGACAGACAGACAGACAGACAGACAGACAGACAGACAGACAGACAGACAGACAGACAGACAGACAGACAGACAGACAGACAGACAGACAGACAGACAGACAGACAGACAGACAGACAGACAGACAGACAGACAGACAGACGGACGGACGGACGGAAACTTTATTAATCCCTTGGGAAGGTTCCCTCAGGAAATTGCACCTCCAGCAGCAGCAAACACCATGTTACAAATAGAATAATATTAAAAAACAACATAAAATGGGCAATTTTATGTATAAATGGGCAAAATGCGTAACTAAACGCAAAATGCAAATAATATTAAGGCAGATTCCCTTTATTATTATTGGTGTGTGTGTGTGTGTGTGTGTGTGTGTGTGTGTGTGTGTGTGTGTGTGTGTGTGTGTGTGTACGAGGGACAGAGTGACGCACAACACACGGGGATCGGTCCACTTGGTCAGGCAGAGCTCCTCGATGATCTCGTCCTCGTCCAGGATCTTCAACATGGAGTCCTTGAACACCCGGATGTCCGTCTCCAGCTCCGACAGGCTGACCGTCGGCACAGGAAGACAAGAGGGGGGGAAGGTCATTGAAAAGAATCATCATCACGATTATTTTGGTCAATGTTGAAAGCACGATTATTCAAACGATCGTTTTCGAGTTTGAGAACATGATTCATTTGCATTTCTCTCCGAAAATACACTGTGTGAAAGAGAACACGAGGAGTTCCCCAGCCCTATGTGACCGTCAAGCATCATCCCCGGCGGGGTTTCTGCAGCCACAGCGCCAGAAGCTCAGCAGCAACGGGGGCGGAGGAGACAAAACGGAGGTGACTCACTGAGGTCATAAAGGATCCCAGGGCACTGATCGCAAAGAGCAGGGGTTTCCCCGGCGTCCTGGCTAAAACAGCCCCACCAGGCTCATTCAATCGGGGCCCCCAAAATCAACCCCCTGTATAATCGTCTGCCTCGTTAAATCCCTCACCCTCCACCTCAAGCTGGTGTGTGGTGAGCGTCCTGGCGCCGACGGGCTGCCGTGCATCACCCAAGTGGGTGCTACACCCTGGTGGTGGTGAGTGAGGTCCCCCCCCTTCACTGTAAAGCGTCTTTGAGTGTCCAGAAAAGCGCTATACTGTATAAATTCAATCCATTGTTATTATTATTATTATTACTACCTCTTGCTGTTCTGCAGCAGGACGTGCAGCTTGGTACGATCCGCCGACAGCAGCTTGGGGTCCACCAGGGACTCCAGCGTGTCCAGGATGACCGGGTGGACCTCGTTCAACCGGGCCTGCAGCGCCGAGACCTGCACGCCGACACGGACCACCGACACGGGCACGTTCAGTACACCATCCGCCGGTTGCTGCTTCTGCCCCGTTTCGTTATGTTGCCAAAACCCCTCTTGTTTGAGATGATCACAGCGTGAGATAGAGAGGAAGGTCTGGGAGGCAGAGGAGGAGGACATGCAGGAATCTACCCGGTGAGCCACCGGGTAGAGAGCGTACCATACAGGTTCAGTCCGGAGCCTGTATGGTACGCGCTCTACCCCATGTTGCCCAACCTTAACGCGGTGGATTGATTCTGTGTTGCTGAAAGTTTGCTTTTAGTACAAAACAAATCGAATGTAATGTCGGGGCTTGAGTGTAGGGATAATCGTCCAAGCATTTTGATACACACCGTGTAATCTTGCTGATCTTTCGACTGGCAAGAAAGCACAAACAAGCTCGCCCTGTACACTACAGACAAATCTAAACGGCAATTCTACAATGATATCACCCACAACCTAATTGTGGAAACTATGCTCTCATATAATTCCCTAAAAGTATTTACGGCATAGCTATGATCTCACTCGCGTGCACACACACACACACACACACACACACACACACACACACACACACACACACACACACACACACACACACACACACACACACACACACACACACACACACACACACACACACACACACACACACACACACACAGTTACCCTGTGCTGCAGAATGGCCTCCAGGGCTCTGAACTCGAAGGGCAGCGGGTTGGTGTGCGAGGCCAGCTGATGAGCCAGCTCCAGCACCAGCCAGCGCTCCAGGCCCAGACCCCGGAAGTCCAGCACCAGGAGGCACTGGGGGGTCACCACCGCCCTCAGAGTCTGGGGACGCGTTCACAGGAGGGGAGGGGGGGGGGGGGAGGGGAGAGGCAGAGACAATAAAGTGATTTAAGTAGTAAGAAAACCCAGAGGAACCGTTTTTTTTTGGGGGGGTCTCACAAAAAGTTGGGGAAAACGTCTTTGTTATTATGGATTAAAAACGTAGACAGTTGTTCAACAAGGTAAACGATCTGTAAAAATACATGAATCCCGCTACTTCCAGCTAAAAACGCTTTTTCCAGACGTTTTCCACTGGCTGCACTCTGTAGTTGAGACTAACGCCCCTCAAACCATCACTTTACTCAAACCCTTAAGACTTTACTTTGTAACTCGTAGGCCAAAGCTGCTGGCCTTCTCTTAAGGAGGGATAGCTTATTTGACCCATGGAGATTAGCGTCACGGTGTGCGACACACTTCATAAACAACTTAGCTCATTGGGTTTATTACGATACTGGTTTAAAAGAAGGAAAAAACGATCAAAGTTTACGATACTGGTTTAAAAGAAGGAAAAAACGATCACAAAATTGGCGTGGGTTGTATTCATGGGGGTCACACCCCCCCCCCCTTCTTCCTAGACCTCTCAAGCCTGAAAGGAAATCTAAACTTTAAATCTCATAACGTGTACACAATGGGACTGAAACGGGGGGGGTTCACTTTAATTTCAAGCCCCAAACTGACGCTGCTGGGTGCTAATGCTATGGCAACATAACCATATCACAGTCCCGGACCTCGGTCTACCGAACAAGTCTATTAAACAACAGGCTAAAATGTGCAGAGTGGGTGCCAGTCCAGAGGTTGAGTTAGTAAGATAAGGTAAGTGCTTGTGTAATCAATCAATAGAATTTTGTTTCACTCACAAAACCAAAAGCCTCAGATTGAACCATGCTCCTATACATATTGTAACTGAACCAGAGGGTCAGCTGTTTCCAGTGTATTCAAGAAAGGACTTGTACAGACATCATGGAGCTCAGGTAATGCACTCTGCTTTTTTATAGGATCTATTTTTAACAGTTCGTTTTTTTTTTTAAACTCACTCAAACCTTTGAGTGAGATTTGATGGACGTTGGCCACCTTTGTTTGGCACCGGTTTGTGTTTGCCACAACGCCACCGCACGCCTCGGACATTTATTTATTCATTCGTGTACGTTTAGTTAAGAAACACGACTATTTACAGCTAGTTCGCCCGTTTCAAGTCTTCAAATCTCACCGTAACACTCAAAAGACGAACATAGAAAAACACGGTTTTTTTTGCTGCCAGAGGGATCATTGGCCAAAAAGCGTAACCTCAGTATGTTGAACAATGTGAACATGGTGGAGTCCGGGGTGAGGGAGTCAGCGACACATAGCTTGATTAAACCTACAGTTGACCAGATCATTGTTCTGGTTGAAGAAGGTTAACGTTAGGTAGCCTCAGGGAGCATAGCCTTCCATCAATGGATAACCACTGCAAGCGTTTGGGAGCTTATCTTCCACAAAGGAATCGGGCAGTTGAACGACCGTTACCTACTCAAAACAACATCGTACAGCATGTACTGTAGCAATACTAAAAGTGTTAGGAAGTTAATACTCGCCACTCCCCAGAGTAATTTTCAGATTTGAAGTCAAGCACTAGTGGGTCTGTTTGAATTGTTTTATAACAGGCCGCAATGTTCACTGGTGAGAAATAGCATCCGTGTAGTAAGAGCACGTGGAGTAGGGTCATTTTGGTGATTCTCACGCTCAATGTGTGAGAGACGGTAGCTTTGATTTACTATTGCACGCAAGGGAACGGAGCACCGTCATAGTTTGTGACACGAAAACCGATGCAGTGTTTTACTACTTTTGGCACTGCTCCTTGTCCTCCTGACCTTACCTGTGTTTTAGAGACATCCCAAGTGCGAGTGTCCACCTAGATGTAAGATAGATAAGCAACATGCTACAGTCCACCGAGTAGGCTGGAAGACTGATCCATCCATCGTACCATCTAGGTGGACGACATCAACCACAGGAAAAGGCTGATTTTCAAACAGCTTGTGACGGCTAACCCCACTCACACCAGGTGAGCATAATATCAGCCCTTTAAGTACACGCCCATGTCTGCAGGTTGTCTGTGCTGCTCTCTGCGAGTCTGCTGCTGGGTCTCGTCGTCGGCCCCACCGGGGCCCGCAAGGGGAGGTGCCCTCGCAAACAGAGCTGTGACCAGTGCATCCGGGCGGGGCCGGAGTGCGCGTGGTGCAACCACCCGGACATCACGGGTCCCCGCTGCAACACCGAGGAGAGGCTGGTGCAGGCGGGCTGCGTCAGGGACCTCTACAACCCCAGAGGAGGCCTGCTGTCCGTCACTAACGAGAGCAGGTGGGAGGCCTCGTGGGGAAACACCGGGCAAGCGGGCTTGAGGGCTAGCATACCGAAAGCCTGGCGGTACCGAGCGAAATGCTAGCTCGCGCAATGGCGGTTTATGCTGCTTAGGCTAGGCGTGTTTCTACTGCATTTAAAATAGTTGTAGCTCTTTTGTTTCTTGTCCCCTGTCCGGTCCATTGGGATATCGACACTGATTTGAAAAAGAGTAGCGTTTACGCGGAAGCTCTTGAATCATAAATCTAATCCGTTCACTAATCTCTAAAGGTTTTTATGTTGAAATCCGGTCACAGCCTAAAACCAAATCTCTGTTTTTCTGAGGTTTGCGATCACGTGATGATGAACAAACTAAATAACAAACCAATCCAACATGCGCCCCCTAACCCAACCCCCCCTGCAGAACGCGGGCGGACCAGGCGGTCCAGGCCACGGTAGTGCGTCTGACCCTGAGGCCGGGCGTGGTCCAGTCCGCCCTCCTGACCCTGCCCAGAGACCCGCAGACGACCAGAGAGGTGACCCTGGAGAGCAGTCCCACACCGCAACACCTCAACATCACCTTCAACCACACGGGGAACCCCTGGGTCATACAGGTGAGGCATATAAGGTCCCATTAAAAGTCTGATACATAGATATTATATAGATGTTGAAAAAAATTGCAAACCATGCAGTAGCTGATTGTTTTAAAGACCATTTTAAAAACACGTGGTCTGTGACTCAATGCATGCAGAGTCTCGTGGTCAGATCCTCCAAGTCTTCTGAAGACGTGCTACAAAGCTATTAGTTAGCATCTTCTGAAGGAAATCGAAAAACCTCTTCAACATCTCGGGTTCCCATGGTAAATAGGAAGAAGTCAGTCATGCACTGATTTGAGCTAATCCCTTTTTGACAAGTGGAATGGGGTAATCGCAAACAACAATTGCAATAATCGGTTAGGGTTAGGGTTAGGGTTAGTAGGGGGTGCTGTCGTTCCTATCTGATTCTCCGTGTTTGGGGAAACGCTTCAGGTGAACGTTGAGGCCACACACTGTCCCCCGGAGAACGGATCCTGGACCGTCACCATCACACCCAAAGGCTTTGCACAGCTACTGGAGCTTCAGATAACACCCGAGTGTGAGTAAGCTTCTGTCTGGGTCTCGCCGAGTAAAAAGGGGAAACTGTGTCTGTAGATGACAGAGGGTGGGTTATTTCGGGCAGAGCGGTAGTCTGCTAATGGCTCTGCACCCTTGCTCGAACATTTTTCCTCTACCTTATATTTTATTTGAAATGTTTTAATCTCCTGGGCGTAGGGAAGGTCTCAGGCTAAACGAGGTGGGGGGGGGGGGGGGGGGGGACACACACCCTATACCCTAACCGCCTTAACCCGGCATTGAAAGGAGAGCCATCTTCCACCTCTAAACCTTCCCGTTCTCCTCCCCCCCCTTTCTCCTCCCCCCCATCCTCCCTGTTCTCCTCCTCCTGTTATCCCCCCCATTCTCCTCCCCCCCCCTCCCCCCCTGTTTTCCTTCCCCACCCCCTTCCCCGTTCTCCCCCCCAGGTGCGTGCCAGTGCACTCAGCGCCCCCCGGCCCCCAGCCCGTCGTGCGGGGGCCGGGGGGCCCTGGAGTGCGGGCGCTGCGCGTGCGACGCTCCGTACACCGGGGCCCGCTGCCAGAGGCGGCGCTGGGCCCCGGGGGGGCCGGCCCGGGGGGACGGGCGGTGCCGGCAGCGCCCCGACGTCCTGGAGGAGTGCTCGGGCCGGGGGACGTGCGAGGAGGGGTTCTGTATCTGCCAGGAGCGGACGGACCCCTCCCAGAGGTACACGGGGCACTACTGCGAGTGCAGCAACTTCAACTGTCCGCACGCCGACGGCAGGTACGGACCCCAGCGCTGGGTGGGGGGGGGGGGGGGGGGGGGGGGGGGGGTTCATAGAGGGATTACGACTTCAAAAAGAGGTGGTTTCTGCTCCGCAAACTCCTCATCTGCCTCTGTTGTCATCTAGCAAGGAGTCACTTTAATATGTTTAATTTAATATTGCGATGCTAGATGATTGGGTTCGGGGTTGTCCGGGATAGCTCAGGAGGTAGAGCGGTTGTCTTGTAACCGAAAGGTTGCTAGTTCGATCCCCGGCTCCTCCTAGCCGAGTGTTGATGTGTCCCTGAGCAAGACACTTAACCCTAACTGCTCCTGACGAGCTGGCTGTCAAAAAAAAGCGTCTGCTAAATGCCCTAATTGTAATTGTAATGAGCGTGTTTCTATTGTTGCTTCGCAAAGTATTGCTACTTATTTGCACCGAACAGCTGATGCTAAAAGCGAAAAAAAAATAAAAAAGAAGCACATTATAAAAGACGTGTTATAGGGACACTTCCTCGCCTCACTGCCTGACCGCTGTCGCTCACATCGGACAGGATGTGCGGAGGCCAGGGTCGCTGCGCCTGTGGCCGCTGTGTGTGTGACAAGGGCTGGACCCACGAGGCCTGCGACTGCTCCGAGGACGCCGGGCCGTGCACGGGCCCCGACGGCCACATCTGTAGCAACCGAGGCACCTGCCGGTGTGGCAGGTGTGTCTGCGAGGAGCCCTTCCAAGGGGTCCGGTGTGAGGCTAGCCCCTTCACCGGCTAACCCTTGGCCACCAGGCAAAACATGTCCTAGTGGCCGACTCTGGAACTGACGTTCGGAGTCGCGATGTAGACCAAGGGCACCGTTGGCATCAGGAGGGGGAAGGGGTAAGGGGTAGGAATGGGATTGGGCCTAAGGCCCAATCCCATTTCTACCCCTTACCCCTTCCCCCTTCCCCTTCCCCTTTCTCCTTCCCCCTTCAAAACAAGGGGGAGGGGTAAGGGTTAGAAATGGGATTGGGCCTTAGTCCTTACCCCTTCCCCTCACCCCTCCCTCCCTCCTTGTTTTGAAGGGGTAAGGGGTAGGGGTAAGGGGTAGAGGTAGAAATGTGATTGGGCCTTAATAAAGATCGCAACTGTAGCCTATATATGTTGTTCAAAACACTAAGTTTTAGCCATGCGTGTATTAGTTGTGTGGTAAATGCATGCAGGCAAGGAAACAACCTCTGATAAACCTTCAATGTGTGGCATCATAACTCGCTGTGAGCGGGCTCATGGGATCAGAGAGCTGGTGCGTGGTCCCAGGGCCGGGGGGGGGGGGGCGGGGCGGGCGGGCTACCTCCATGCGGATGATGATGCAGTTGTTCCTGGCTGTGAGGCTGGTGTGGTGCTGGAAGCGCAGGTCTCTGGTCTGCAGACTCAGCTCTTGGCACAGCTCCGTTTTCTTCTTCTCTACCAAGCCAAGCGACGACGATGACGACGACGACGACGACGACGAAAACCACAACAGCAAGACACATGAAGAGATAAACTGGAGGAGAAAAGTCTTCACCGTCGATCTATACCTGCCATTAAGTAACATGCTGTAAGGTTGTATCGTGTCCCAACTACGTGCACCACGGTGTGTTAAAGTAATATTGTACATTGCATTGTTCACCAATTCCTTACCAAAATACAGGATAAGTCCAATTATAAACAGTAACACAGAGTACAAGTTACACATTCGATTCCAGAATTCACAGAAAGGACAAAGACCAAGTCATACATACGATCCACATTTCTACATTTCTTTACGTTGCAACACTTACCAAAGGATGTGACGTTTCCTTCTTTGTCAAATTTCATCTGTGAAATACAAACAAAAGATACCATTATGATAAGCCCTCATTACACCATACATAAGCCTACAATCTAAACATCTGATTACATTATCATTTGATACAGTTATGTAAAAGACGAGGAGGCTAGATATCTATTTCTTGAGTAAGTGTATTTATTGAGGTTTGTTGTATATTTGCCCCTTTCCCTCCGACATTCGTGGGATGCATGCTTAGATACTCGTATCATTGCAGGACCCGTCTTCTAACACACATACCACAACAAAGGTAGGAGCCACGATCGAGAGCGGTGGAGCGTCTGTGGCTCTGTGGCGAACAGAGGAGGCTGAAAAAACAAACAAGATTTATGAGCATCAGGAGAGACAGAAAGGGAAAATAGAAAATGCCATTTCAGTAACGTGGGCTTTACTCTTGTTAATGCGGCCGTGACATAAAAAAAGAGAAAGCACTTTGTATTGCAATATTGCATGAAAGGCGCTATATAAATAAATTGTAATCTGCCTTACCATTCCAAATTGGGTTTCCTCTGGGCAGCGTTTCTTTTCCGAGAGCGACTGGTCTGTGACTTGTAAGTTGATGACATAACGCCGGCATTGCTGGCCTGCCTGGTACGTTTGGGGGAAATAACCATGTCCTGCCGCTTGCTGCTCTAACACAGTTGTGGATCTCTGACCTTCTGTTTCTCTGTTTTTGGTTACCTATTCTAACAGTGCAACTCATGCTGGCAAAACATGCAGTTGAAGAGTTAATAACACCCCCAGCTCCTGGAAGATATGTTCTGTAGCCGTTTCTGGTGCTGGTGAGCATCTCTCGGTTCAGCCATAGCACGGCCTCTGCTCGCCTCCCCCGACCAGCACAATAAACGGCCCTTCCACATAGCGCCATGCCAGTTGCAGATGTAAGGTCAGCAGCAGTCTGACATCAATGTCAGATCAGGATAAACGTATGGCAAGGAAATAGTGCAACGGATAAGGAAAGCCGATAATCGACACCCATCATATGTCTCGGTGAAACAGCTGATTTAAAGAGAATGCTTGGACAAAAGACATGTCTTATTATAAGATGAAAAGTCAACTCCAGAAAGGTTTACGTGCCGTTGTGTGTGCAGCCAACAGGTTAAAAAGAGCAGTCAAGCTCTACACCTACGTCAACAACAAGGTGCATAGGTCCGCGTGAGAGTAAATGCAACGGTAAACTCTCCTTATCGCATCCTAACCATGATGTGCACAACATTCACAAGACCTTACCACCATAATAACATACATAACCCTGACTTCTGCAACATGTTTAGGAGCTAGCCACCAAGCTAAACGCTGCCAGCCACAGTTTCCAGATAACTTCGCAAACAAACTTTTATTTGCAGAGTTACGGCTGATGTTGACGCACGCATGTTGACTCCGGCTGGGTAATCATTTAATCGGAAATAGTTTAAAGTTTCACGTGAAGTCCGACCATGGACCTGTTAGTCCGACGGGTGGGAAAGTCGCGACAGCAGAGCACGAGACCCAAAATGCATCGCGGTGCAACCCTGCGTTTGTTATTGTATGACGTAAACGTTCAAGTGGCAGTTCTGATATTAACCTAAAAATTGAACTAAATACATAAATAAAATAAATGAATGGATTTATTAATAAATACCATTGTTAAATGTATGGCTTATTGAATGGACTTTTTTTTTCTGCCTTTCTGTATATTTAAATAGCTACCGTATGCTCTGTGTAGTTGGAGCCTATGGTTGGAGCACGCTGCTGATGCTGGTCCTGATGCAGGATTCCGGTTCGCGGTTTCCTGGTGATGCTACGTCGTGACGCCAGCGACCGGAAGGATGCTGGCAGTGCAGGAAGACTCACGGGGCTAAATGTTAACCTTTATGATGACTTTTATTTTTGAATCTGTACTTTTATAACGCGTTTTTTCTGGTGTTTTCTGTATTTACATTCCACTTTATTTTATCTATTTCGATTTGCTTATATTTTGCTGGTTTAAAATAATGTTTCCCTCGTGTTATTCCAAACCTGGAGACAGTGGGAGTAAAAGGATGTCTTTCACAAGGATCTTTCTTGGGGTGTTTGTGGTCTACATGTGTCACACCGCCTGGGTGCTGTACGGCTTCCTGAACACGAAACCTTGCGACAAGGGAAAGGGAGAACAGTGTATCACTTCCTACCTGGCAGATCGACCAAAACTACAGGTTCGTTACAACGTGTTTGGTAGTTTATAATATAGCCTCTCTCGCTCTCTCGCTCGTATTGATTAACTAATTGACTAAATAAGAAATCGAATCTATCTAAATCAATCTAAATAAAATCAATTGGGACAGCGTTTTTTGCTTTCTGTTTGAGAGAGACACATTCACAGAGAACACACAGAATGAAGAAAAAGCTTAGATCAGACTCTTATGGATGTCTTTTAACGAAAAACATTTCGGACAATACAGAAAGTTATGCCTATCATAGACCTAAAAAGTCATTTAAGTCTACGGTAATTTCTACATTTCATGTGTAACCCTGAAATATATCAATATTCCTGACCTCCAGGCTACGTTCATTTTGCGAGCTCATTTCTTTATTATAAAACACAGTTCGTAAAATATCACCCATGAATCAAACCCAGGCCCCCATGGGTCTGCTCCAGAAACCTGGTTTCTGCAGACCGTTATTCATGCGCTGCTCGTCTTCACCAGCTGAGCGTGTTCACCTGCCTGGTCCCGGAGGAGAGTCCGCTAAACCTCATCCTCACAGTGGACCCCTTCGACCCGCACTCTGCGTTTGAAAAGTAGGTTAAGAGAGAAGTTTCTACATTTAATCACAAAATGGTTGTTTAGAAAAAGACACCGTGTTTTTGTGCAAAGTTGTGCAAAAAATTTGCAATTGTGTAATAATTTTTTATTTTGTATTTTTGCCATCAACTATTTTCTGCATATAACAGAAGTCTGAGAAATATTAACTTTTCCATTAAACAGGAGCAATCCCATGTATTTATTTAATTGTAATACATCAATGTTACTATCACAATGTCACCCAACACCCCCTGAGAGCACAGCCGTCTCACAGGCTGTTTCCCCCGCCCTCTCTGCAGGCAGGTGAACGTCTCTCTGCCGGAGGAGACCCGGGCCAACGGGAGCCTCCACGCGGTCGTGTACCTCCACAAGGCTGGCGTCTCCCCCTTGGAGGACCACAGGGGGGTGCACCACGCGGCCCCCCTGACCACCTACACCACGCCCAGACACACAGCTGCACCGAGGGGCGCCGTGCGCCAGGTAACACGGGATAGGATGTGGTGTTGATCGATTGATTGATTTGATTTGATCGTTTTTGATATAGATTATGAACAGCGCACTGTGTCGTACGCAGTGTGTAGTCGAGGGACGACACGATGACGCACAAAGGCTTGTTTCCATAGTAGTCCCTGTGGGGGCATAATTAAGACATTCCTAAGATTGGTGTCTCAGTCCTAAACTGTTCACAATAGGTGTCACTGTCAGATCTTGCAACTTTACGGTTTTGCATATCGGACCTTGCTGTCTTACCCACGAGTCCTACAGTTTGTGTCTGTCCCTATTTGTTTGTGTTTGTCTCCTTTAAGCAGGGGTCTTACAGATTAGAGGCTCTTGTTTCCCATTGGAAGCCACACCTGTCAATCACGGTGCTGTCCACGGACTTCCCCTTCAACAAGGCAGGGCTCCCAAGTGACCTGAGACGCCACATGCGCGTGTGAGTCTCCAAAAGCCGAGGACTCGTTAACACCGATCCTTGTTGAATGATGGCTTGATTGCAATCATCCTGTCACTCATACCGCCCCATCCGTCTGTTTATAAAAAGGCCCAGAATACACGCCATTCCTTTGTTAAGAGTTGCAATGCACGGTTCTTATATGTTCATTTTTACCACTGGCCGTTCATCAGAATCATGAGACAGAATCAAATCATAATTCGTTCAAAACTCATTGGGGCTGTCACAAATTGCTGAAAGAACTTTTTTTTAACCTTTTTTTTTTTTAGGGTTTTTGATGAGGGGGGCATTGCCTTTAAATGGCAGATATGATGCAATGTTGGTTTGTCTTGCTCTTCAGCTTTCCGGACGGGAGGAAGACAACCTACCTCCCCTTGCTCCTGGTGGATCAGCTCAGCGTCGGCGCCAGAGACCTGCTGGTAGGCCGTAGTCTCTCTCAGATTAATGTGAGCGTTTCTCAACAGTGGGACGGAAAATCTTTGTAGATGTAGCCCACGCTCCAAACATCGAAACACACATTATCCACACTCTCCCATGAAAACACACACAATATCTATTTACAGGAGACAGAAGATAGTCAAGGGCGACGTGTTCATGAGCATCTTTACTGTACAGACAGCTATATATTGTTGTTTCTCTTTATTCTGACAAATGTATTTAGTGTAAGTCGTTTTGAATGTAACCGTCTGCTAAACGCCCTGAACGTAAATGCATGTAGTGCCTTCGCTTCAAGTTCCCAACCCTGCAGGGATGAATGTGCGCCCGTGCGCCCGTCCTGTGCTGTGTGTGCAGGAGGTCAGCAGCAGCGCGCGCCACCTCCCCCTGACCGTGTCCTACCGGGGGACGTCTCTCCAGAGCTTCAGGTTCTGGATCCACCTGCAGGACCTGGTCCACTCACTGCGGCAGTTTGGTCAGTCGGCCGTCCACAGTTCACCCTCTCGCTCACCTGATATCGGATGTGTCTTGATGTGTTGTGTGAGATGCTGGTTTGCTATTCATTTGTAAGATAGGCTATATTTTCTATGCTAAAAAAAAATTATTTGTAAACCGTTTTTGATTTACATTTTCTTTAGATGACTTGCAACCAAGTGACAGTTAAAAAGCTGCTATCAGCACAATTTCTTTTTTTCATTGGGTTAGGATTGAGTCTTATGGTTCATGGATTCGTCAAGCGACGAAGCAGCTTCTGTGTAGTGAAATACACCAGAGACTTGTGGGTCCACTGTGTTCTGTTATTTATCGGTAGCGCATTTAGCAGACGCTTTTATCCAAAGCGACTTACAACGGTTAATACACACGTTGACACACCAACGGCAGAGTCAACCATGCAAGGCGACAGCCGGCTTAGGGTTAAGTCTCTCGCTCGGGGACACATCAACACTCAGCTACGCGGAGCCGGGGATCGAACTAGCAACCTTTCGGCTACAAGACAACTGCTCTACCTCCTGAGCTAAGCCGACCCACTGTTACTGTTGCAGGTTTCACAGAGGAGAACATCGACGAGATCAAGGAGACACTGCGGGGCTCCAACGTCTACCTGCTGATCCTGACCGCCCTGGTCACAGCTCTGCATGTGAGACCACACGCCACCACACACCCCGTGCGTCTGTGTGCTGTGGATGGAAGGGTTTGGTGTGTTGTCATCGAAAACCATTACATATAGAATACAAAACCATAATATTCGCTCAGATGGATAGATATAGTGCCAGGCAGTAAGAAACAGAATGTAAATAGGAAGATAGAGATAGATATGCTCATTTGGGATCTCATATCAGCTGATCAATACATTCTGCTGCATTTGACAGATAATCGGTATCAACGCTTTTTCTCCCACACGATGAAACAGAGAAAAAATATTCGAAAGAAAAAGGGAAATTGTGGCTGTCTGCCACTTTTGACAGCGCTGGTTTTCTAAATAATAATAATCGTGTGTATATAATATTGGCCTATTTTTGAACAGTGTACTGTACCATGCGTTCATAGATGTGTTGTATACGTTGCAGCTCATCTGTGAATTCCTGGCCCTTAAAAACGACATCACGTCGTGGAGGAAGAAGAAGAGCATGGCGGGCATGTCAAGGAGGACAGGTAAGGAGCACAACAGGATCTGTTCAAACAATGCTCTCCCAAAGTTATGGTACATGTGCCGAATATCTATAGAGGATGTCCTCTGTTGTGGCCAACGGGAAAGTCCTCAAGATTTAAACACTGAACTCAAATTGCAAAGCCGTGAAAATACTTTCAAATGCTATAAAAAATTGTTAGTGTTGAACTTGTGGTTTGCTTTAAGAGTTTGGTTTCTTTACTTAAGAATGGATCTTCTTTGGCAGGTGGGCTACATAGCAGCCTCTCTAATGTAGCCCACATTCCAAAGAGCGGGAAAGGAGATATTTCGGGCGTCTTTGGTTGCTTCGTGGCCTCATTTTGATTAAGGCTGCTTGGTGTCTTATTATAAAGTTGAATTTAAATTGTGATGCTAGAGTATAGGACATTCAATGCTCATGTATATTTAAGTAAAAGAGTGACATTAAAAAGTTAGTCCTCATCATCTCTCTAAAAACAGTTGGTCAACAGTTGAGTACATTTCCTTTGGCACACCGTTTAAAGATAGTAGGTTTGTGTTAG
The DNA here is from genome assembly GCF_031168955.1 of Gadus macrocephalus. Lineage (NCBI taxonomy): Eukaryota > Metazoa > Chordata > Actinopteri > Gadiformes > Gadidae > Gadus > Gadus macrocephalus. The sequence goes on from NC_082387.1 coordinate 24,070,443, forward strand.
TGTCGATTTCCGCCCATATCTTCCCACCGTGTCCTCTGTAGTTGTGTGGCGTTGCCTGGGCACTCTGCTGGTCTTCGTCCATCTGCTGGAGGATACCAGTCTGCTGGTGCTGCTTCCTGTGGGCCTGGGAGCCTGCGTGGAGGTAGCTCATACAGGAAGTCATCAGCTGCTTCACCTCCGTCTATCGCCAAATCTCCAGCTCTTCTCCTCGAGCTCCGTTGCACCCCCCTGTTTCAGTCGTCGGAGGCTGGACAAGCAGGGGCGGGAGCTAAGCTACGGCCTAGCTAGCCTAGCAGCGTTACTCTGCAGGACAATGGAAAGCAAATGCTGACCCAGCGATCTCCCCTTCTGGACACGCAACGATAAATTCATTTAAAGCATAGTACAGTTTGATCAAGAAATACAATCTGCCTACTTCAGTGGAAACGCCAAATCTATTAATTTTAAATGTTTACTGAGGTGGTTTTAGGGTGACGGAGGTATAACAGAAATTATAAAATGTATATTATAAATGGCCTTACAGATCAAGCCATAAAACTAATGTTTATGATTATGCTTCTTTCATCATTGATCGTTCTTTTCCCTCCCAGGTATGGAAGGTCTTCAAAGTATTCAAGATCCATGTGCATCTGAAGAGCTACAGGCCCATCATGCATGTGAGTACATATCATAATTTACATTAAACCATTTAATTGAAATATTATACTGAATAACCCGACATTATTGCGTTAATCAAACACATTTAGAATATAACTTTTTTTGTCTGCGCCACCTTTCGGTCAGGGTGTGCATGTACAAGGCATTCCTCCAAACTTTCAATAATAACTATAAAGTATAAAGATGTATGTATGTACGTGGACCAGAGGGGGGCGCTGTTTAGTCTTGTACCTGGTAGCTCCTCTGTCGTCGACTCTGCTCTGACCTCCCGCCACTTTTGGGCTGTAATGAAAGCCTCTCTTGTATTTACTCCGTATTATTCACCTGCTGAAATACACCCCATGTCGGTAACATTCCCCTGACACTGTGTGCAGGTTAGTAAACTGGATGAAGCAGAGAGGAAGACATCGGAGTATGATTCACAGGTACATGCCTCCGTAGAAAGACAGATTTTTCCTTACCTTATTGCATGATATCTCACTCTAACAGGACACAATTCAAATGTTGAGATCATACCAGGTAGACTGCGTGATGCACAAGAAGACACACACCCTACATTGTATGGTCGTCACCTCACGCCCTCAATGTTGATCTTCCACTTGGATCCTGGAATGCGTTCTGACATAACTCTGTTGTGTTTGTTCGTCTTCGTACACAGACACACGTGCACACACGTGCACACATTCAGGCCAAAGGCACACACTCAAACACTCACAAACGCACGCACACACACTCTCTCTCTCTCTCTCTCTCTCTCTCTCTCTCTCTCTCTCTCTCTCTCTCTCTCTCTCTCTCTCTCTCTCTCTCTCTCTCTCTCTCTCTCTCTCTCCATCCCTCTCTCTCTCTCTCGTCTGCTTGACCGGCCGGTCAATGTTAAAGGCTGTCATGCCATCTTACTTTCCTTCTAGACCTTTCTTGAGTTTAACGTGTGTGTCTCTGCCCCCTAGGCCTCCAGATACCTGTCTTATTTGGTCTTCCCCTTGTGTGTCGGCGGGGTCGTGTTCTCCCTAGTCTACCTGCGCGACAAGAGGTTAGACGCATATCTCTCACACATCTCTCTACAGGTGTTCAGTAACGCTGGCCTACGAGTTGACTGACTTCTGGCGCGTTTCCACTGCAGGTTGCGCTACGGTACGATACACAAAGGTGCGGTACGGATTGCGTTTCCACCGCCAAAAGTGGGCGTGACCCGGACTGAGCCGTACTCGTTTTGCCCTCGTCTTCAGTGCTCCTCCGTTGGGGTACTGAGACGCCTGAAAGGGTGCCGGAAAATTCGAGCTACACACCCCCTCCGTTGATTGGTCGACAGAATCGTCACTTCCGGGCGACGTGTGGATAAAAACAAACAAACTGTAGCCTCGAGGTATTATTCTTTACAATGAACATGTCGCGTAAAACGCTTGCTTGGCCGAACAAGGAGGTGGAGACGTTCCTCTGCATTCTTGGGGAGGAAGACGTTGTTTACGATGTTTACGTAGCTGCCGCGGCTATCGAAATCCGGCCTACCATAAAGGGTACTGTCGGCGGTGGAAACGCGACCTCGGAACTGCGCTGGGCTATACCGCCCCCTCCCTACCGGACTGAGGCGAACCGAACTGTACCGCACCCTGCAGTGGAAACACGGCAAAACATAAAAGAGAACTGTCATTTCTCTGGGTGATATCACACCACAGCAACGGCGCCATCTCCAGGGGAACACAGGATTTAGAAAAATGGTCGCAGGGAAATAAATAAATTGCTTTGTTTTTCTGCCTTTTTCACAGTTCCAGCTGTTAGGTCAGCATTTTGTCTCATATTTCTCATGTATGTTTTCAGGTTCAAGCTACGTTAAAATTTTAACATTTTACTCATGTAATTTGTACAATTGAGCCCCCCTCAGTTAGGAGGTGGGAGACTTTCAGAATGCAACAAAAACTAAATACAACTAAATGTTCGGCCACTCCAACTGTCTGAGCAACTGTGAGACGCCATCTATCGAGCGCAGTTGACAAGGTGGCTGAATGGGGAGAGAGGCACGGCCGGCCAGCCGTTTAATTATAGTATCTATCCAAAGAAATAATTTATTTAAAGAAATTCTGCCTTTTGTCTACAGCTGCTACTCCTGGTTAATCAACATTCTGTTGACTGGTAAGTAAAATTTAATCCTGGCAACATAAACTTAGTCATAGAGTAGTCATCTAGTCGTCATCTAATGAAACCTAAATGAAGGATTGAGAAGCTATTAACTACTTGAACATATCATTTTTTGCTTAAGAAGCCTAAGCCCGATTAGCTTATTAGTTATAATAATCATTGGAATAAATAGGTCACACAAAACGCACACAGGTCATGTGTGTGTTTTGTGTGACCTATTTATATTTTATAAAGGGTACGCAAAGGCTGTAATTTACTTATATTTACAGATCTAAACATGGAAGACCTTTATCTCCCACTTTGTATGAAAGAAAGAATAGTTTAAATAGTTCACATCTGAAACTTCATGATGATATTGAACACAGTATCTTTACAAGTAGGCTTGGACATTATTAACCATCAGACACTGCAGAACAAATAT